>NC_077227.1:726776494-726902622 GCF_027887165.1 Monodelphis domestica
GCTTTCTATTGTTGTATCCCTTGTCCCGAGTACAGCGTCTGGCCCTGCCAGTGAGTGTGGTTCACGTGGGAGTGCTGCCAGGTGGATGACTGAATGCTGAGAACTTGGAGGGGGAGGATCCTTTTATAGGTAAGAAATTAGAGGGGAAAAGATTTAACAAATTGAATTTTAGGGAGAATTTTCCAGATAATGAAGTCCTAACATCTGGGAGAGAGGCAGAGCCCAAGTCACAAGTTTCTCCCCCTGGCCATCTCAACTGCCTCTCCTCCTGGAAACATTCTGTTTGGAACCTTCTTGATTGACAGACAGGTCCCCAGCCTTGACTCTTGCATCTTGGATTGTCCTGCAAAGCCTCTCTCTCTTCATGTCTCTGTCGCACATCCTTATTTTACAGAGTAGCAAATGCAAAATCAAAGAAGCAACACAACGTGTCCATGGTCATACCGCTAAATGATGACCGGGTTGAGGTTCTAGAATTGGGAAGTCCTTATTCTGGGTTCTAGGTGTTGTGCTAAGATGGCTTTTTGGAGGCCATGTTCTTACCCCATAGTACATGAGGACTGTATTAAGTTTCTGTATTGTTGAGATTTGTTAATGTAGGGAAACATTTCTAGGCACGATTTCATGCCACAAGAGCTTTCCTGATCCCACAATCCTTAAAATGTTCCTGTACATTTGGGAATCAATTAGAATTCCTAGGGGTGTCGGTCATGTTGGCCCAAGTGGTGCCCACAGAAGATATGCATCTAGAGTACCGAAGTGTTACCCCAATATTCTTAGGGGGTGATAACTTCATGGGAGTTGGGGATAGGGATGAGAGAAAAAGGAGACACACTTATTCAGACATGAGGATTCATTTTGTCTGACTCTACTTATTTGCTACAAGGGTTCTCTCTCCTTACTTTCTCTTGGTTTTTATTTTTCGCAAGGGGGGAGAATAGTGGGGCTTTAAAAAGGGGGTCTAAGGGGAGTCAGAGCTAGGGATGGTAGATCCTAGGTTCAAATTTAGCCTCAGACACTTCCTACCTATATCACCCTGGGCAAGTCACTTAACTCCTATTGCCTAGTCCTTCCCACTCTACTGCTTATTGAGTCTCACATGGAAGGTGAAGGTTTTTTAAAAAGGGATGGCCGTTGTAATATTTTCAAAAATCGACTGAAGAGAAGGAAGTCTAGAAGGCAGCCCTGAAAAGCTGTAGAGTTTTGAAAGTGACATGTACAATTTATTATGTACTTGCAAAGAGGTATAAAAATGGACTTGAATCCAGGACTTCAATCCCCAGAATTCCTTGCTCCACTTCCCCAGAATGCTTTGCAATATCACTGAATTCTCACCTGGGCCGAGATCGAGAAGGGGTATTTAACCTGATTGGAAAGGCTTTTGCGGCCCTTTGCAACGGGGCTCTTTTCATAATGTAGGTGAGGTTGTCTAGGCCCCTGGGCCTAGACACGTGCTTTCTTATCCTATATTTTCTTTAATCCTTAACCTTTAATAAACCTCTAAAAATATAATACTCCTTGCAGAGAGAAACTATTTTCTACTTGCCTCAGTTTCCCAAAATTTTAATCTTTACAGAGGGATGTAAAGTAGATAATTGAGGTCTCACACAGAAATCTATTTGGGGGTTCTGCTATATGTATAGAAATGGGTTTTTTTTTGGTGTTTTAAGTCCAAGATTTTAAAAACTGACTGATGAGAGATAAGGGGACTTGGAAGACAGATACTGTGAAGATAAAAATGACCAGATTTGGCAACAGATTAAATCTAGTTTTAAAGCTTGTAAAGCAGGATTAAAAAAAAAAACAAAAAACATTTACCTTCCATTTTAGAATCAATACTATATATTGGTTCCAAGGCAGACAAATGATAGGATGCTCAATGAGGCTTAAGTGACTTGCCCAGGGTCACACAGCTAGGAAGAAACTGAGGCCAGATTTAACTCAGAATCTTCCATCTCTGGGCTTGGCTCTCAATCCGCTGAACCACCTAGTTGCCCCCTAAAACAGAGTTTTTGATCAACTCTTCTCCAAAATTTGGAACAGAGAGGAAGAAGCAGGGAATTTACTTTAACAACAAGGAATGTCTAATCCTCTGACGCTAATATTAATATGTTGACAGTACTAGAAACAAAACACTGCCAAGGAGAACTCAAGCTTTTGCCATATGTGATTCGAGGTAAGAACGGAGGCTACACAGCTTCCCATGTACTTACCTCCAAACAGCGCACTGGTGATGGAATTAGTTTTTCTTTCATTTTTTTGGTATCAACAAGCAATAATCCTAAATTTCTGGTGGGCCTTAAAGCT
The DNA here is from genome assembly GCF_027887165.1 of Monodelphis domestica. Taxonomy (NCBI): domain Eukaryota; kingdom Metazoa; phylum Chordata; class Mammalia; order Didelphimorphia; family Didelphidae; genus Monodelphis; species Monodelphis domestica. The sequence goes on from NC_077227.1 coordinate 726,778,802, forward strand.
AAGGCTTCCTTGTGTTCTCTATGATATTTTTCTAGTTGTTCAGCAAAGAAACGGACACCTATATAAAATAATTCATTATGCAAGCAGTGTGTTAAAGTTGTAAGGATTTAAAATTTCAATCCATCATGGGTTAATTTCATATACAGATGCTGCGACATTCTAGAGGCTCTGCTTAGCTATTGAGCAATAATTCCGTTTTTATAGTCCATGTGGGAGGGGATGTGGAAAGACAGAAAGACTAATAAACCGTTTGGGGGCTATGAAATGACTCGACCATTCTAGGAAACAATTTGGAATCATGCTAAGAAAGTAACTAAAATTTCCATACACTTTGACATAGAGGTAGAGACTGCCATTTTTCAAAGTCACAAAGAAAAAAAAATGCACAGCAAAATATTCATTACTACAATCTGCATATTAGCAAAGAGCCGGAGGCAAAATAGATGCCCATTTGTTGGAAAATGGCTAAAAACTCCATTAAGAGAGATCTGAAAGGCAGGGGACTCCCCAAAGCCATGGTGGCATAGTCTGGAGAATCAAGGAGGGCTGGTTTGGGACCTGAAGTTTGGGTAACAATTCCTGGGAGAAGAGGCCTGCAGGAATGGAAAGAGGGGGCTGCTGTGGCATAGTGGCATAGTCTGGAGAAACAAGGATGCCTTTGAAATAACAGTATTCCATTTCCAGTAGAGCTCTCTAAGGTTTGCAAAGTATTTTATGTAACTTATCTCATTTGAGCTACGAAACAGTCCTGTGGAAGGGCAGCTAGGTGGCTCAATGGATAAAGAGCCAAGTTTAGAGATGGGAGGCCCTGGGTTCAAATATGACCTCAGACACTTTCTAGTTGTGTGAACCTGGGCAAGTCACCTAACCCTTATTGTCTAGTCCTTATCGCTCTTCTGCCTCGAAAATAAGGATTTAAAAAAAGAGAGAATCAGAACCAGAATTGGTTTCTTCTTTTTGCCTTGGAACCAATATATAGTATTAATTCTAAGATGGAAGGTAAGAGTTTTTTAAAAACCCAATACTATGAATTAGGTGCTAGAATTATTTCCATTTTACAGATGAGGAAATCGAGGCTGAGGACAGTTAAGCGATTTGCCCCAGTTTCAGATATTTTCTCCACTATTCCATCTAAATGTCTTCCCCCTCTAGGACAAGGGTGTCCTGGGGAGAGAGCGGGGTGACCTCCTTGGGGGTGTGTGTGATGATTCACAGGGGAAAACAGTTGAAAAGCTGGCTACAGCTGGCTCAGAGACACTCCTTGACTTTTCCTGGCATGCCTGCATTCTAGGAATGCTGTGCTGGACAGTTCATCACACACTTCTCTATAATAGGCAGCTGGGAAGAAAGGCATTTCTTGAACTCAGCCTTGATAATCCCTGCCCATCTCTGTGCTGCCTTCACCCACTGCTGCAGTTCAGTGACTGACTGTTAACAGTTACATTCCAGATCTGGGACCCCAGCGGAGACCCCCCCCCCCCACCGACGTCAGGGAGGACAGAAATTGACTAGCTAAATTTGGGCAAATTCCATTGCATGATTGATGGGCAGAACTGAGGAGAGAAGATCAAATTCCGTTAGCATTGCCAGTGATGCATTTCTGTTTGGCTCCATGTATTTTTGTGAGGTATCCACTCCAGCGATGGGCATCAAAATAAACTAATCTGAGAACCAGACTTATCAATCACTGTAATCTAGGTTTTACAATCAATTCACTGTAAACCAAGGTTTTAAAAGCAGTGAAGCATATTCAATCATATGGCTCTTATTAAAATAGTATGAATGGGGGGCAGCTGGGTGGCTCAGTGGATTGAGAGTGCAGCCTGGAGATGGGAGGTTCTGGGTTTAAATCTGGATTCAAATACTTCCTAGATGTGTGACTCTGGCCAAGTCACTTAACCCCCATTGCCCAGCCTTACCACTCTTCTATCTTGGAACCAATACACAGCATTGATTCTAAGGCAGAAAGTAAGGGTTTAAAAAAATAATATGAATAAAAAATAGTAAGTGCTGATGATATTCTATTGGGAGCAAAGGAGGGATTTGTGAAAATAAAATAAATTTTTAAAAATAATCATTGCATCTTTATCTTGTTCTTTTAAATTTCTATTTGGGGACTTGTTTTATAATGCATGTGATGTATTAGTGCCATACATCCTGTATGCAATTTATAACTAATGAAGGATGCACATATTAGGAGAGTGTGCTCAATTTTCCAAATTAATTGATCAATTAGTTAATTCATCTATTTATTTAGTCATTTTAAAAAAACTCTTACCATCTGACTTAGAATCAATATTGATTGAAGGCAGAAGAGCAATAAAGAATCCGCAATAGGGATTAAATTATTTGCCCAAGGTCACATGGCTAGGAAGTGTATGAGCCTGGATTTGAAACCAGCCTTGTGCTTTATCCACTGTGCTACCTAGTTCTCTCTTGATCTATTTCTTTAAAAATATTTTCTTTTCCCAATGACATGTAATAACAATTTTCAACATGTTTTCTGAAATTCTAAGACTCAAATTGTCTCCCTCCATCCCTTCTCTCTTTCCTCCCAGAGATGGTAAGTAAACAAGTTGCCCTCCATCTTTTTTTTTTTAATGACCTGGGTGAACAATCAAAAAGCTTGGAGACCACTGCTCTAGGGAACTGACTTTTCGGTTCTGATAATCAATCAAGGATTTCTGTTCTCCTTTGCCTTTGCTTTAACGAATGAGGGTTCCTCTAAAATGCTCTTGGCAGGGGGCAGCTGGGTAGCTCAGTGGATTGAGAGCCAGGCCTAGAGATGGGAGGTCCTGGGTTCAAATCTGGCCTTAGACACTTCCCAGCTGTGTGACCCTGGTCAAGTCACTTCACCCCCATTGTTTAGCCCTTACCACTCTTCTGCCTTGGAACCAATACACAGTATTGACTCCAAGATGGAAGGTAAGGGTTTTTAAAAAAATAAATAAATGAAATAAAATCCTCTCTAGGTCTCAGCATTTGCCCATAGCCACATCATGATGTCCCACAACAAAGCTTATTTGAAATCCACATTTCCATCATTTTCCTGACCCTGTTCATCTCTGTGATGGAGTACTCTATATTACAACAGATTTATTTGGAGGGGGAGAGGGTCAGGGTGTCAGAAGAAGTAGCTGAACCTCAAAGGCCAAGTCAGCATTCCTCTCTCCATCTCTCAGTTCCTAATTGCCCTGGAAATAGCCAGTCCAATTTTACTAGTGCCTTGATGTCAGGTCCCATCTTGAGCCATGTTCAAAAAATGCTTCAAAGGAAGAGATGGTCTCGGCCCCACCAAAATCCCCCAGTGCCTCATTCGGTGGAGAGAGAACTCTGGGCACTCAAAGCCTACTGGAGCAGAATGCAAAGAGCAGGTCTTCACTTACAATTCTGCCCCAGGATGTCTGGTCTTAAAATAAGCCTCATTTATCTGGAAATTGAATGGCTTTAAGAACTGGACCGATAATTAATAAGGGCTCCGAAGAAAACTTACCAGGTTCCTCTTTTTGCAGAGCAACTAAATCGAGACTTTCATTTTCCTTATAAAATATCTGGAACTTTTCAAAAGTACTTGCATAGATGCTGGCACTTTCAAATGCAGCCTTTATGGTTTCCTTAAGATTCAACACATAAAAATACACATCATGAGACATGTTTTATGACCTGGTGAGCTTAGTCAATACAAGAAAAAAAAATGCAATGCAATGCAAGAAAGAAACACTATTTCTTTTCTGCCATGGTGGAGAGAAAAGCCTTCCTGGCTTTGATGCTAAGAAGACTTGAGTTCAAGTCCTACCATTGACTTATACTGGCTGTGTGGCTCTGGGTAAGTTATTTGGATTCTTTCAGACTTCCATGGAGAAGATATTTACCTGCATTGTTTAGAAGGATAGCCCTTGTTTGGGAGTTCCGTATCAATGATATCATCAATCCAGTCCTCTATCCCTTATTCTTCTGACCTAGGACTCTCAACAACTAGTTCTTGGGTACCAAAGGAGTAACATCTATGAACTGTTCAACAGCACAGTGATTGGTCTTCACCATAATGGTTATATAGGATAAATTGATGATATCCATCTTTATAATGGCACATCGATCTGCCATGGGCATGCATAACTTACAATTCCACCCCAGGACCTTTTGAATTAGGACTTGCCCCATTTATCTGGAAGTCCCTCTCAGCTTCTCTCTGCTTTATCATGCACTCTACCCTCTTCTTAAAAAATGTGTTCCAAACTCAAAATAATAGTAATGTTAAAATAATAATGATGAGACAATAATAGCTGGCATTTATATCTGACCTACTATGTGCCAGGCACTGTACAAAGTGCATTACAAATTTCTCATTTTATCCTCGTGAAACAACCATGAGAGGTATATTCTGTTATTATCTCCATTTTACAGATGGGGAAACTAAGGTTAAGTGATTTTTCTCAAAGTCATGCAACTAGCAGGTGTCTAAGGAGGGATTGGAATTCTGCTCCTCTTGATTCCAGGCCCAGCATTTTATCCATTGAGTACAAATCCAGCCTTAGACACTGACTTAACATCTCTGTTTGCCTTGGTGTCCTCATCTGTAAAATGGGGATAATAATGACACCTACACTTCCTAGGGTTGTTGTTAGGATTAAATGAGATACTAATTATTACATGTTTAGCACACTGGCTGGCACATTGTAGGTGCTGAATAAATTATTGTTTTCTTCTTTCTTATAAATATTAGCTCTTAGGTCTAGAGAGGAGAGGTCCTGGGTTCAAGTCTAACCTCACACTTACTAGCTGTGTGACCCTGGACAAGTCACTTGACCCCCATTGCTGTAAACCTCAAATTTCCTTAGACTTATAAATGTTGGAAATTTGAGGTTTACAATCCCCCCTGATTTTTTTTAACCTTTTTTGGAGTTTAATTACAACAGGAGGAAGTAATTAGAGATAGAGAGAGAGAGAAAGGGAGAGAAGGAAATAGGGCTTAAATACCCCTTCTGTAAACCTCAAATTTCCTTAGACTTATAAATGTTGGAAATTTGAGGTTTACATTGCCTAGCTCTTAACACTCTTCTGCCTCGAAACCAATACACAGTACTGATTCCAAGATGGAAGGCAAGGATTTAAAAAAATGTTGAATTTCATTTTTTCATCTAGATTTTCTTTACCTCTCTTGTAGCCAGGATGTGCAAAACAGGAGCTCCATTTTTTTTTAATAAACCAAAATCTCATTGGTGTGGGAAAAAAAATAAATATTAGCTCTTACTGTTGTTATGGTGACCAGAGGTAAAGTAATGGTGGGGGAGAAACTACAGTTAATTTTCAGGAATTTTGGAAGAAATAAAAATATATACCCTTATTTGATAAATAATTGAGTGCAAGTATTTGTCATCTTCAAACACAGATCCCAAACTTGGACCATCTCCGCAAGTCTTTTCTTCCATTTTATTGTTAATCATAGGACGAGTGAAAGCATCAAAATAAGGATCGGGTACCAGATTAATGACTGACAGAACAGTGTGCTGAAACCGCTGAATGGCATCTGCAAGGCCTTCCTGTGAGGAGACAAAGAACAACAAACATAGCCATTTGTGAAGACATTTCTTTAAAATGCCAAAAAAAACAAAACAAAACAAAAAACGAGGGCAGCATGGATAGCCAGACCTACAGATGGGAAGTCCTGGGTTCAAATCTGGCCTCAGACACTTCCTAGCTGTGTGACCCTGGGCAAGTCACTAACTCCCATTGCCTATCCAAAGCTCTTCTGCCTTGGAACCAACACACAGTATTGATTTTAAGGTGGCAGGTAAGGGATTAAAAATTGCTAAAAAAAGGATTCATAAATTCATAAACCATAACTCATGGACATAGTTTTCCTTACAGAATCGTCTTTCACAAAAGTGGGGAACTTCAGAAAAATCTGGAAGTACTTCTATGAACTGATGCAAAGTGAAGTGAGCAGAACCAAGAGAACCTTGTATACAGTTACAGAAATATTAGACAATGATCAGCTAGGAAGGACCAAACCATCATCAGCAAAGCAAATCTTCAGGATAACCACAAGGGATTCATGAAGAAAATGTTACCCACAGCCACAGAAGGAACCAGTGGAACCTGAGTGCCAATCCAATTTGCCCTCTTAATGAGATTCTACTGTATGTGTGATATGTGTCTTCTATCATGACATAAGCAATATGGAAATATGTAGTACATGAAAACATGGGTATAACCTTTATCAGACTACTCACTGCCTTGATTGGGAGAAAATCTGAATTTTTAAAAGTCAAAAACCAATGGACAAACATTGTTTCTACATGTAATAAAAAATAAAAAAACAAATGTGGGACTTTCTGGTCTTAAGTTTTAACAACAAATAGAAATGAGTTTTTCATCAATGTTAAATTTAAAGTGAAATAAAGGGGATATACATGCACAATATATATGAATATTCATATACATACATTAATAGCCCCAAACAACCATTAGGAAATTCTTTAACTAAGGTTCCACTTATGTTGCTGTCAAGGCTAATCATGAAAGCCATAATATCAGCTTATTGGAAGTACTGGCTAAATCTGCTATGCCTTTGAAGAATTGTCAGTGGCCAAAATACCTGTTTTCATATCTTCATTTGCTCATAATGCCCAGTGGTCATAATCCCAGGAGAATTGGGGTTCAGGAAGTGAAAGGCTTTAGCCAGATTGAAAGGAGAAAAATGGAGTGAGATTTGGAAGGTTTTGAATGTGAAGGGGGTCAGAGTTTGAATTTGGGAAGAAAATGAAAAGCTGACAAGGAGAAATAGAAGGAAAATGACTCAACTGGAAGGGAAAGGATTCAATCCTGAGGAATCTAAGAAGGAGAAGTATTTGAGAAAGATCCAAGGGCAAGAAGAAAGATCAGGAGGGTGGAAGTCCTAAGGAGAAAGGACCTAAAGAATGAGAAAAGTGGAGAAATCAAGACTTAGGCAGAAGGAGAAGGTCTCAGGTGAAGGAGGAAAAACAGATTGGCCAAGGTCACTAATAAAAAGGAGAGTAAAACCAATTGGCAAGGCAAGATGAAAGATTAATGGGATACAGAATCAGGAAGCAGGATAAAAGGGTTTATTTAGATGGAAAGAGTTGCAGGAGTTATAATCAATCACAAGAAAATTTAAAAGTAAAGATTGAGGATCTCATTTGAAAAAAATATTTCTTTCAATCACCAAAAAGTTATCATCTCTTCTCTCCACTCCAACAATCCTCCATCCATACAACTGAGGGCAAAAGAAAAATAAAACCCCCACTATATGCATGTAGAGTAAATCATACAGAATGAGAAGTTGGGACTAACTGGGAAAGATTTTGATGTTAGGAAAGAATGAAGACATAAGAAGGGGACAGCAGAGGATGCGATGGATAAATAGTGTCATGGAAACAATGAATATGAGCTTAAACAGACTTCAGAAGATAGTAAAGGATAGGAGGACCTGGCAGGCTGTGATACAGTCATACTGAATAAACAATGACATCTCGCCCTGTAAGATACTTATTTGTGGAATAAGTCATTCTTGAATGTTAGCTTCTAGCATCTGCTTTTGGCAATATAATATTCCAAACTCTCTTCCCCTTCAGAGTAGTGACTATTCAGTTGATGGTAATCCTGACTGTGCTTCCTCAGTATTTGAATCCTTTTTTCTTTTTCTGGTTGTTACTAGTAGTTTTCTTTGACCTGGAAACTTTGGAATTTGACCAAGAGTTTTCATTTGGGTCCTTTCAGAAGGTGGCTGGTAGATTCTTTCTTTTATCACATGACCCTCTGGTTCTAAGAGATTGAGGAAGCTTTAAGATGTCCTGAAATGTGGTATCTAGGCACTTTTTGGTTTTTTTTTACTTGAAATGCAGGTAGTTCAATTATTCATAAATTCTTTCTCTTTGATCTGCTTTCCAGGTCAGTTGCTTTAGCTGTGTGACATCTTATACATCTACTGTTTTTAGTCTTTTGACTTTCTTTGAATATATATATATATATACATATATATATGTATCTATATATATATGTATATATAAAAGTGGGCTGAAATCATCCATGTTGACAAATCTTTGGACTTATCCAAATCTTACCCAAGATTTAACAAAGACCTTTCCAAAGAGTTGTCAAAATGGATGACTTCTGCCCACTTTTGGTCATTTATCTGGGCAATAATACCACCAAAAGGAGCCTAGAGAGCATTGCTAATGTTTGCAAAGTCCTGGCCAGGGAAATGAAGATCTTAGAGGCATAGGTAATGTTTTCATCACTGCTGCATATCAAAAGCAAAGATTTCAGAAAATGAAAACAGATTAGGGAGGGAAACAGATGGTTAGGAAGTTCGTGTATATAAATGGGATTTGGATTTTTAAAATTTCATGCTTTCTGAAATACCTAATTTCCTCCTTCTCCAACCATCCTTCATAAAGCCAATAAACTGGTTTTCCTAAATTGTAAGCCTGTATATGTCACTCTCCTGCTGAAAAAACCCCAATGTCTCTTTGTTGTTTTTAAAGATGAAATATATAAAACCCTTCCCAACCTAATCACCACATTCCTTTTTAATATTATTATAAATTATCCCCTTTTCTATGATAAATTAACTAGATGCCTATTGGCCTGAGTTTCTTCATCTGTCAAATGAGCTGAGAAGGAGATGGCAAACCATTTCAGTATCTTTGCCAAGAAAACCCCACATGGAATCACCAAGCATGACTAAAAAATGACTGAACAACAACACAGACTTTTTCCTATTCCTCCCACAGGATGCCATATCCTGGAACTAGTTTTCATGATGGTGAAACATCCTTCCTGCTTGGAATGGTCTCCCATCTCACCTACATTTATTATTTCTGCTTTTCTGCATTTGTTTGTAATATTTCTGTGCCCTAGTACACAGTCAATCTTTGCATATGTATCATGCACTGCTGAGAAGAAGGTATATTCCTTTTTATCCCTGTTCAGTTTTCTCCAGATATCAATTAACTCTAATTTTGTCTAGCATTTCATTCACTTCCCTTACTTCCTTCTTATTTTTTTCTCAGTTCAATTTATCTAGTTCTGAAAGGAGAAGGTTGATATCTCCCACTAGTATGGTCCTCCTATCTATTTCCTCCTTGAGCTCCTTTAATTTTTCCTTAGAAATCTAGAGGCTATACTGTTTGGTGCATAAATGTTTATTTCATTGTTTATAGTACCCTTTAGCAAAATGTAATTTACTTCCTTGTCTCTTTTAATCAGATCAATTTCTACTTTAGCTTTGTCTGGTATCGCTGGCCTCATTCTGGACTTAGAAGGTCTATATTATTATTCACCTCCAAGACCAAGTGGCTCAGATTCCCCCCTTAAGGTGAAGGGGTGACTTCAAGTTAACTCTGGGTTTCTAATATCTGTGAGGAGATCCCCATAGTTCTGGGGACTTAATAGGGATTGGGTTTTGCTTCTAGGCTGGGGATGGGGATGGTAGATGGAGCAAGGCGTGTGCGGGGGGGGGGGGCTCTCTTGTCTTCTCCCTTTTTTTTTGTTGTCTTTGGACAAGGGATAGTCCTTGTAAGCACCAAGACAGGGGATCATCTATGAGAATTAAGTACCATGACACCTTCTAGGAATGATTTTATAATCACAAAATAGAAAAGAAGTGTAATTCCAAAGCCTACCAGCTATGCAGACCCACATCTTAGGAAGAGCCCTGATAACCTGGAGGGCTTCCAAAGGAGATGTGGAAAACCTTAAGTTTATGTAAAATGTGATTCTGTGATGGGTGGAGGAAAGCAGGAAGACTTCTCCTGGAGAAGGGAAGACAGAGGCCAAGATGGCTGTCTTCAAGTATCTGAATGGCCACACCCCTGAAGAGGGAGGGAGAAGAATTGGGAACAATACATGAAAATTGCAAAAAGGAAAAGAAAATATTTCCTAACAATCTAATGAGCCACCCAACTTTCCCCAAGTTATATATCTTTTCATATCAGGCCAAGTTAAAAAGCCCTTTCCAAAACAAACCTGAAAATGGTTCAAAGATGGGTCAAAATACAAACTGTTGATCTCCAGCATGAGTTCTGTGACAAACATCGGCTGGAGCGATTCATCCTCTTCTGTCCTTTCAGTAGGGGCGCCCTACAACAGGACAATCATAATGTTATATAGACCAAAGAATTAGGATCAAATAATAAAATTAAGATAAAATAGCAAATGAATGACTGAATTAAATTTAAAAAATTTGTCCTACGTTTCCTGGCCGTATTTGGGAATGATTTTGATGTGAAAAGTGACTTGGCTTTCAAGGATTCCGTCAAGGGGCTCAAGCATTCATTGACACTGGCTTTTGCAGACATAGGCAAGCCATTTCTGTTCTACAGAAAGGCAGTCTACAGGGTCTTGAATGAGGTTTCTGCCAGGAGAGTGATCAGCACCAGAAGACTATTGCATTTGCTAATAGAGGATTTTATGGACCATGAAACTCGTTATTCCATCCATCAACTGGAAGCTCTTGGCCACGAAGTGAGCTGTCATTGATGAGTTCAGAAACTAGGAGTTCAGGACTTAAAATCAAGTTTGGACAGAAAACCCATTGACTGATTTTGTCAGAAACCAAGACGGATATTTATCTCCTGAGAGAGGTGGCAGCACCAGCCTGTTCTGACCTGCAGTGGGCTTTAATGGCCTGAGAAGATGAATGTGCTTTTAAGCACACTGTCCAGTAAGTTATCCATATGTCTAAAGTCATCATGATTCCTTTCCTTTCAAAGGGGTGAAGATCATGTAATCTGGACCTTCAAGAAGTTCAGTCACTATAACAATAATAATAATAATAATAATAATAATAATAAGTAGCTTGCATCCATAGAGTATTAGCAAAGCACTTTATTTGTTTTCTCATTTGATTCTCAAATAGCTCTGGGAAGGAGTTATTATAACCTCCATTTTACAGATGAGGAAACTGAGGCTGAGAGAGGTTATTAAATGCCTTGCCCAGGGTTGCACAGCTAGTAAGTATACTCAAGGATTCAAATTCAGGTCTTCCAGATCCAAATCCAGCATTGTCTACATACTGGACCATTTAGATATTCCCTTTATAAACAATATAATAATAATAATAATAATAATAATAATAGACAGATGGTGGGCTTCAGCCAGGAAGCATTGGGCTCAACTCTGACTTCTGAGTTCCTCTGGCTGTTTGTCCCTGGACAAGTCCATTAACCTTTAATGTTGTAGACAATGTTTTAAGACTTTAAATAAGAGAGTGTTCCTTATACCAGAGAAAACCCATGGTCAATCCCTCTCCCCACACATTCTATTTCTGCATCTAGCATTCCTGGCTGGTCTGCAGCATGCAACTCCAATGTAGATATAATATACTACTGCGTATGTGCCATGTATTCAAATAATTAATCAAATAAATAATCAAATAATGTAATCAAATAATCAAATATCTGCACCGATGCTATAAGTCAAATAATGAATATTGATGATGCATATTGATGAACATATATTATAGACCCATATATTATAGGAGCTATGCTTTTTCTTCTTAAACTGAAGCGAGGAGACAAAGAGGACAGATGCCCTATTCGTTTTCAGAATTATATCCTTGATGGTCGTGTGTGAGCTCAATAGCTTTTAATGCATCCAGTTTAATAGGAAAATAGGAATTATATTAGATCATAAGGGAATGAGGGGAGAAGCCAAGGGTGAAAGTGCCATGAAAAACAATGGAGTCTGAGGTGGGGAAAAAGTTAGGGAAGGCAGTGGCAACCTGACCTGAATATTTACTAAAAAACTACATAATGCTCACCTATGACTTGATCATCAACGCTATCATTTCTCTTTCATTTGTTAAGACATTTCTCTTGACTAATTCAAGTCTATTACCTTTTACAAAGATCTAATTTATTTTTAATAGCATTTTATTTTTCCTCAATTACATCTAAAGACAATTTTTAACATTCATTTAAACGTTTTTTGAGTTCCAAATTCTCTCTCTCTCCCTCAGTTCCTCCCACCCCTCTGCCTTCCCTGAGATGTGTTATAAGGATTTTCTAACCCTTATTGATTATTGGTATTGGATGGTATTACCAATAATACTGTCCTGTGTTGACAGGTTGTTGTTTTGACTGTTGGAAAAGATGTCTTCCCAAAGAGTCCTAAAAATTCTGGATCCGGCCAGTATTATATAAAGATTATTTATTGGAAGTATTCAAAAATTAGGGAAAAAAGAAAGAAAAAGGAAACATGTTAGAATATATTTATCCTAAATCTAAATCTTCTAACTGTACCCAAAACCGAACTTTTAGGGTTCACAAGAATCTGCCTCAATCTTCCTATGCTGTTTATTAACCCAGTTCGAACTTTCTAGCCTAAAACTAAAAAAATTATAAATTATAACAATGAGAAAGATTTGATGGTAAGCAATCTGATACAGATTTTAAATGTGCGATTATATAAAACATCTTTCCATATTAGTCATTTTACGGAAGAACTCTCAAACAAAAAAGAAGTGAAACATAGTATGTTTTAGTCTGCATTCAGACTTCTTTCTCTGAAGGCAGATGGAATTTTTCATCATGAATCTATGAGATTGATTTGATCACTGTATTGCTGAGAATAACCAGGTCATTCACAATTGTTCATCAGAAAATTTGTGTGTGACCCTATGCAAGTCACAACTTGATTGCCTAGCCCTAACCTCTCTCCTGCCCTGGAACTGATGCGTAGTATACATTTTAGGATAAAAAGTAAGGGTTTAAAAAAAAAAACAATTCTATAAGGGGCAACAAGACAGTTCAGTGGATTGAGAGCAGGGCTAAGAGACTTGAGGTTTTGGGTTCAAATATGACCTCAGATGTCCAGATTGGGTTCCTTGAGTCACGCTGTGTGTACACTAGACTTTCTCTGACTCCTCTCTACAGAGAGCCCTTTGCTGATCTCCACATCCTAAGCCCCCCATCCGTTAATGAATGCATTTAATTTCATTTTAATCCTACCTTTTTGTCAACGACTTCAGGCTTCTCGTCAATCCACTTCAGGATGACTTCAGTCGGTGGTGTCTGTTTTAATTTTTCCATAAGATAATTCAAAAGAGTGTAAACTGAGTTGACTGTCAGCACATGCAAGGTATTCACAATTAGATAGTCAATGTAGCGGATAAAGCTTGGAAGAGAAAAGAATACAAGCTGACTTCATTGTATACAGCATGTGTTCCTGAAAATTTGAACACAAAGCAAGTATTTGAAGACAAAAATCACGCTTTCCTTATTGATTTCCATTATAATCATATTATGATCTCAGACATGTATTCTCCCAGGGGGGAAAAAATCTTGACTCCAAACCAATAATAATAATAAAAACAAAATACAAACATGCCATTGCCTGAACCAACATTATTCTATGATAATATCATTCAGTTATTATTTGCTACATGCTTTTTATTTTTGTTTTTACAAAGGGGAGAAAAATGCTTAATTGAAAAAAAAAAGTTTTAAATAAAAGAAGACCAAAAAAAAAGGATAAAATTCTAAAATTCCTGTTTAGGTCAATACCCTGAGACCAGTCTCGTCCAACCATGGTTCCATTTTCCTGCCTGTCCCACTTAATGGCATCCCATCTGATGTCTTATCCTTCACTATTCTTGACCCAGAAGCACTGCCATCTGAATCCACCTGACCATCCAATTCCTGAGTTGCAATGAGTACATTGGCGGCATTTAACATTGTTTGCCTCAGTTTCCTCATCTGTAAAATGAACTGGAGAAGGAAGTGCCAAACTACTCCAGTGTCTTTGCCAAGAAAACTACAAATGGGGTCACAAAGAGTTGGACATGACTGCATTGGAATCGTTTTCTATTTTGGTCTCCAAATATGTTTCTATAAAATTAACTATGTCCAGTAATATTGTTTTATTTGATATTGTATTTTCAAGAGCTAATTCCTAATTCAGATAAACCTAAACACAAAGCTTAAAAAAGGCATTTTTGTCCTTGGCAAACATTGTCCTTCTGAACTGAGCTCTTTCTCAGAATCCCGGTAAACATTTAGTCAGATGTGTGTTATAGTAGAAGGAACACTGGATTTCATGCCAAAGGTTCTGGGTTTTAATTCCATCTCTGCTACTCATTCCCTACGTGGTCTTAAAGAAATGAGTTCTCCCTTCCTAGGTGGACTTCAACCAAAGACTGAATGATTATTCCCTCAGTATGATCTTGCTCAAAGAAGATTTTTGTTGTTGAGTCATTTTTCAATCATGTCCGACTCTTTGTGACCCCATTTGTGGTTTTCTTGGCAAAGACACTGGAGTAGTTTGCCATTTCCTTCTCCAGTTCATTTTACAGATGAGGAAACTGAGGCAAACAGTGTTAAATGCCCCCAAGTATAAGACTAGCCGTCTCTTACGTCTGTCAAAATTCTGTGTTTGTGATTATTTGGATTTGTTTCCTCATCTGTAAAATGACAGGGTTGGAAGAAATGATCTCCAACGTCTCTTCCGGCTATAAATTCTGTTTACACATCTTCAAGCAGAATAATATAATTCATTCTTATCACAGTGACAATTCACCGCAATTCTTAAGACTTGAATGATTTTAAGCAGGCATGAAAACGCTCTAGGAATTGAGTGCAACTCAGCTAACGTGACTCACACAGACTTGTTCTTTCAAAGAGATCTGTTCAGATGCAAGCAATCTCTAAATTGAACTCCATAGTAACTAGTATTTCTACAGAGCTTCCTATATGCCAGGCACTGTGCTCAGCGGGTTACAAATATTATTGCATTTGATACTCACAACAACCTCAGGAGGTAGGTGCTATTATTATCCCATTTTACAGCTGAGGAAATTGAAAAACAAAACCATGTTTTATTTATCTTCGCAATCCTCCTTTCTCGCCCCAAACACAGGAATTAAATGCTTAATAACCATCTATGCCACTTTCTTCCTGTGGGTCCTCAGATGGATTCACTTCTCTGGGATTTAGTTTCCTCATCTGTAAAATAAAGGATTTTGGACTAGATAACCTCTGAGGTCCATTCAAGTGTTAGCTTTATGATCATAGCTAGCTATGTTGGTGGAGTGGAATTATCAGCATGGATGGTACAGATGCAATTCCCCTCATCCGTATGAGTTGAGTTGAGGAAGACAGTGTCCAGGAATGGCTTGTCTCAGCCTGATCTAATGGCCAGCTTTATGATAGGAGGGATCCGCATAATCCTCATTTATCATCCTCATCCTCACTCTATTTTATATGGCAATTTAAGGGTTACAAAAGGTTTTTTACATGTGCAATCTCATTTGATTGTCACAATAAATACCTGAGCCTACAGAGAGCAAGGAAGATGTTATTCTGCTGTATAGTATTGGTAATACTATTATCCTGATTTTCAAGACCAGGAAACTGAGGGGGGGATTAATTGACTTGCCTAAGGCCAGATAGCCAGTAAGAGTTCCTGTTCAAATTCAAATTCAGGTTTTCATGACACCAAATCCAGCATTCAATCTACTGTAGACATTTAGCTACCAAATATTTTCCATAAGGTCAGAAGGTCTTTGTTTTGACCTTCACTCTGCCCACGTTATTGTAGGAGGGCAGAGTATTATAGCTATACATCTGTCTTCATCTCTCCATCTATCTCTCCACTTATCTATCATTTATCATGTATCTTTATCCATCTCTCTCTGCCCATCTATCTATCTATCTTTCTTTCTGTCTATCTATCCATCCATCCATCCATCCATCTATCTATCTATCTATCTATCTATCTATCTATCTATCTATCTATCTATCCATCTATCTACCTACCTACTTATTTATCCATCTCATTCTCCATCTCTCCACATATCTCTCTATATGTCTACCTTTCTTTCTATCTGTTTATCTCTCTCTATCTTTCTGTCTATCTTTCTATCTGTCTGTCTGTCTATCTATCTATCTATCTATCTATCTTTCTGTCTCTCTCTCTATCTATCTATCCATCTATCTATCTATCTATCTATCTATCTATCTATCTATCTATCTATCTATCTATCTATCTGTCTGTCTGTCTGTCTATCTATCTGTCTATCTGTCTATCTATCTATCTATATGTCTGTCTATCTTTCTTTCTATCTGTTTATCTATCTATCTATCTATCTATCTATCTATCTATCCATCCATCCATCCATCTATCTATTTACCTACCTACTTATTTATCCATCTCATTCTCCATCTCTCTCCACATCTATCTATGTCTATCTATCTTTCTTTCTATCTGTTTATCTATCTATCTATCTATCTATCTGTCTGTCTATATATCTACCTGTCTGTCTATCCATCTATCCAGCTCTCTATCCATCTTTCTCTCTCCATATCTCTGCCTCTCTGTCTCTATGTCTGGTTCTCTCTGTCTTTCTGTTTCTTTCTTTCTATCTATCTATCTATCTATCTATCTATCTATCTATCTATCTGTCTGTCTGTCTGTCTGTCTGTCTGTCTGTCTATCTATCTATCTATCTATCTATCTATCTATCTATCTATCTATCTATCTATCTACCTGTCTGTCTATCCATCTATCCAGCTCTCTCTCCATATCTCTGCCTCTCTGTCTCTATGTCTGGTTCTCTCTGTCTCTGTCTTTCTGTTTCTATCTAGCTCTCCAGCTCTCTCTACATCTATCTATCTATCTATCTATCTATCTATCTATCTATCTATCTATCTATCTACCTGTCTGTCTATCCATCTATCCAGCTCTCTCTCCATATCTCTGCCTCTCTGTCTCTATGTCTGGTTCTCTCTGTCTCTGTCTTTCTGTTTCTATCTAGCTCTCCAGCTCTCTCTACATCTATCTATCTATCTATCTATCTATCTATCTATCTATCTATCTATCTATCTATCTATCCACCGACCTATCTACCTATCTTATATCCAGTCTCACTCTTAAGCCTAGTGGACTTCTAACAGAATTAAAATTGCTACTAGATGCTGCCTGTTTGTTCTTTTTTACACTTTCTGAAGCTCGATGAGAGAGTAACTCATTTGTTATGAAAAGTACAGAAACTAAACAGTACCATTTGCCCATATGGGGGAAAAGAGCTACCAACCACGTCAGCCGCATGCAATGGTGCCTTTTGCTGGCCTGTTCCGTGTAAGTCATTTTCTCGCCTTCTCCATAGAGTTCGCCTTCAGGTACATTTGGAGAGGCTTCTTTTATTGCCTCAACTAAAGAAAATAATAAAATGTGTTGCTGAATGTTACGTAGTGATTGGAGAAAAAAAAAAGCAAAACCCAAAAGATCCTTCAAATAAAAATCCCATTTTTTCATGATCACTGAAGAAAATGGAAAATTCCAAATAAGTAACCTGAGAGAAATACCCCAAAATACAAAATTCAGCTCCCTCGTTGGCCAATTCATTCCCTGGTCTGGAGGACTGTATGGGGTCCAGGGAGAAAAGGCGAGCTACACAAGGGAGAAAGAAGAATTCTCTTTATCGCTTGTGGCTGCTTTTACCATGTTTTCTGGGAGGTTGGTTGGTTAATACACATTTATCCAGCATTGTGCTAAGCACTGAGGTGAAATAAAAGTTGTCTGTGTCCTGTGTGCTTTGACTCTCTCGTGGAAGCTGAGGATTCATTTACCTCTGTCTGTGGAGAATGAGATAAGAGCTCGATTCCTGAGCTTTTCTGATATTTCCCAGAGGCAGCCCCGAGGAGGGAAGCACAATGAGCTGGTGCCATCCTGGACTCATTCAGTTTAAAAGAGAGCTTGGGGTATGTGTGTGGAGGGGGAAACTGAGTCATGATCAAATCAATAGACTGAATAAACTGAAACACCCCCCTCTCTCCTGAGGCCAGTCCCCAATATGTATCATCCTTTCCAGGAGGATCTAAGTTCCTTTGGGTCAAGAATTGCCTCCCCTTCTGTACTGGTGCCTCAGTACACAGAGTATACATTTAATATATTCTTCTATTAATTCATGGATCCCATAGTCAGGGTGTAGTGGACAGAGTACTGGGCCTGGAGTCAGGAAGACCTGAGTTCAAATGCAGTTTTAGACACTAAAAAAAAAAAAATCCTTACTGTGTGACCCTGAGCAAGTCACTTAACCTTTTTTGCCTTAATTTCCTCAACTGTCAAATGAGCTTGAGAAGGAAATGGCAAACTTACTCTGGTATCCTTGCCAAGAAAACCCCAAATCGTGTCCAGAAGAGTTAGACAGGGCTGAAATGACTGAAAGAACAATAACTCCCCTTCCTCCATAGTCTAACCTCTCATTTTATAGATAGGGGGATTTCCTGTTCCCTGTGTAGTATCTCCTATTGCCCTAGTTATTTATGTCTTGCTTGCAGTCTTTTGCTTTCCTTTGGCTTGGTCCAGTGCCTAGCCCATGATATAGGAGGAGGAGAAGGGAAAGAAACATTTATGTAGCGCCTACTATGTGCCAGGCACTGTGCAGAGGGCTCCACCAATATTATCTCACTTGAGTCTCACACTAGCTCTGGGAGGTATGTGCTTTTTATTGGCCCCATTTTATAATTGAGGAAATTGAGGCAAACAGATAGAGGTTAAGTGACTTGCCCAGGGTCACACAGCTAGAAAGAGTCTGGGGCCATATTTAAATCCAGTTTTTCTTGACTCAATTCCCAGTACCCTTTTCCCTGCACCCCTTAGTTGCCTCAAGGCCACTTGCTCCCCAAATCACTCTCTAAAATAGGTCCTTGTCTGTTGATTGGGTTTGCCTTCAAGTGACTTGCCCAAGTGACTAGAACCGAGGACTCCTGACTTTCAGATCCATTCTCTTTCAATTCTATCTCAGGCTTATCATTCTCTTCTTTTAGTGCCTAATTAATGCTGAAACCGCATTAATAACATTATTAGCACAACATTACACATTAGCACACCACTTGGGTATGATTTTCGTGCCTTTACGGGATCGTATAATATAGCATCGTAAAAGTTTGAAATGATTACTCCCCATTTCTTCTTACAAGTGAAACCTCTATAAGCAAAGATTTACCCATTCAGAAAACAAAGCCCTGGGAATTAGGCACACGTATTAACTAAAATGAATGGCAAGTGGATAATTTTCTTGAGATCAGAGATTATTTATCCCCCCAAAATGCATGGAGAAAATTATTCCTGCTCCTTAGAAATACGATCTTATACATCATTTCATTTTCTTGGAAAAAGACAAAGGCTAAATGAATAAATATCATCCTCTCCTCCCCCTAATATACTAAAAAAAAGTTTACTACATCACATAAGCATTTGGGAGAACTGAAAAAAATGCTAGTTTAAAAAATTATTTTAGGTTAATGATATCAATGTAATTAATTTGTTACTTAATTTAATAAAGTAATCATTGGCTAATTTAATAATTGTTTAAATTTCAAGAAATAACAGATAAAATGACTGCATGGAACCCAAACCCAACCAATACTTTCAATATGCCAAAACTCTCCTATATGAGGCTTCTTCCAATTTTGTACCTTTCAGGGCCGTGTCAAATAAGCAGTCGTCAGGAGTGAATCCAGAGGCCTGCAAAGCGATTCGGCAAGCATTCCTAACTACGTCTTTCACCACATTCCGGAAACCGTCAAGGCGATCTGTCGCCTAAAGTTTGATTGAAAATAAAATCAGACATTAGCAATAAAAGAACAATAATATTAAAAAAAAAACACTGGAATCTGTGAGCAAAGCAACTTACCTCCCCTAATTGTTGGAGCTGAGCAGCCCTAAATTCTAACAAGGTACTTATACGTCCTTTTTCGATGCAGCAAAGTACCATAAAACTGAGCTCATAACACATTTGTTTCACCCTAAGAACAGCAGGTCGCAAATCCTGAACAAAAAGAAAATCAGTGTTATCAGACTGAAGCGATTTTACCAACGTTTCTCTCCCATAAAACTTGTTACTCTGAAGAATACAAATAACATATCAAGAGCTTTCAGCATCATTTGAGGCAAGAGTTTGGGGCAGAAATTGACAAAGCATCCTGTATTACAAGAAGCAACCTGACTTGTGTTTGTTCTCATGATACATTTTCAGGATGATCAGTCATATTTTTCATTAAATTTAATTAACTTAGGGGGAAACTGGGTCTATCTCGCCCAACCTGGAAGTGCAGCCACTGTTCATGGGCTTGGTCAATATCCTGCTGATTGCCCTGGAAGCTTTGACCCTGCTCAGTTTTGGACCCGGGACAGTTTACCCCTCCCTCTGAAGTGTAGGGATCCCTTATTCCTGGGAGGGTTACTTCATTGGTACAGAAACACTATTGGCTTAGCTCAATGATAGCTCAGAACTCCAGAGATGAAGCGATTCGCCAGTGTCCACAGACCAAATATCGGGATGATGGCCATGCACCAAGACGCCCAGCTTGGTTTTTTATTCTAGAAGTTAGCAATCTGTAGCCCCCGATGATCATTTGTGCCACTAGAACCAGTGCATCTCTCACTGGCTTTCCAAGTATACTCATTGAGGCTGTCTATTGGTCACACGGCATCTTCCTAATCTACTTTGCAGAAGGGATCTTTAGGCTCTCAATAGGATGGGTTCTGCCACAGGAGGGAAATAAATGAGCTCACTTCAGTATCTCTCCCCAGGAAAAGTCAGTTCTGGGAATATGGTGTGATATTGGGGCGGACTAGAGTTGGCCCCAGGGTCATTTCTGATCTTGGATACTTCCTAGCTGTGTGACCTTAGGCAAGTCACTTAACCTTGTTTGCCTGGTCTTTGCCCTTTTGTCCTAGAGTTGTTACTAGGACAGAAAGTAAGGATTTTTTTTTAAAGGATATGATACTAATAAAATTTCTCATGATTTGAACTGCCTTTCTTTCCATTCTAATCTCTGTTAGCATTCAGCCACCAAAGTAATTGCCCTAAAGCCAAAGTCTGAGCACAAAAACTCCAATGGTATCCTGCCATCTCCAGCATCAAACACAAAAGTGCTCCATTTGGCATCCCAAACCCTTCATAGCCCATCGCCCTCCAACCTTGCCACTCTTCTCGTACCTTACTTCCCCACATATATTCTTTGATCTGGAGACACTGGGCTCCTGGCTGCTTCATCTCTCAGCTCTGGGCATTTTCTCGGGCTGTCTCCTACTTCCTGAATGCTCTCTCCTCATCTCAGCCCATTGGATTCCCTTCAGGCTCAAGGAAAATCCAATCTTGTAGAGGAAGCCTTTTCTAATCCCTTCTCAATGGAGTGCCTTCCCTCTAATTATTTCCTATTTATCCCAGATGGTTTGTGTGAATAGATTCATTTGTTGTCTTCCAATAGGTTGGAATCTTAATGGAATAAATGGAATTAAGTGGAATCTTAATAAATTTTTATTTACCGACAGGACAAGGGCTGGACTTGTCATTTCATCATTGAAATTGAAGACTTTCTGGTGAGGGTCATTCCCCTTCTCTATTCTGCTTGGCACCTCTTAGAGATTTGCTAAAAGGCTGAAGGGGCTATGTGAACTAGAAAAGGTTGGGAGCATTGGCAGGACTACTTGATGAAGCCCAGGTCTTCCTTCTAGCTACTACACAATACTGCCTTTCTCATGGGACTTCAAACAAGTCTTTGCATAGAGGAGCAATTCCATTGTGAAATGGTAAGGAATGAGAAGCTCTGGGTTCAAATACTGTTTAGGCAGGTTGCTTAACTGCTCCAGAGTTTTAGTGAGAATAATACTTATATGATATACCTGTCTACCAGGCTGTTATGAGAAAAATACTTTGCAAAACTTAAAGCCAAATAGAGCATGAATTATTGCTATTAATGGCGACGTTACTTATAATGGCTGATAGCCACTCCTGGCCTCCAAAGAAAAGAGCCAATAGAGTTAATAATTTAAAGGTTATCAATCTCTGTTTTAAGCCACAAGGGTTATCTTCTCTTTATCCCTGTACTCTGAGCTGCCCTGGTTAAATTGTGAAAATTAAATGAGGAAGGGCATCTAGGTAGCACAGTAGATAGAGCACCAGGCTCTGGGTCCTGGAGTCAGGTCCTGGGTTCAAATGTGGCCTCAGATACTTTCTAACTGTGTGACCCTGAGTAAGTCACTTAACTCTGATTGCCTGGCCCTTGCCACTCTCCTTAGCATTGATACTACGATGGAGAGTAAGGTGTGTTTTTTTTTTTAAACTATATTAGGAGTTCCACTTTTCTAAATGAAAAGTTGTATATAACACATCAGAAAAATAATGAATTTCCTTAACAGGTAAACTGATGAATCACTCACTGTTCATATCTTATGCATCTATAATGTGCCAGACATCATGCAAGGTCCTGGGTATATAAATACAATGAATGAAAGACAGTCAGTCAACAAATATTTATTAAGTGCCTACTATAAGCCAGGCACTCTGAGAAATTTGGGAGATACAATAAAAGACAGACTCTTACTTTGAGAGGCTCACAATCTAATAGAGGATATAAAATGCAAATAACTATGCCAAAACCATCTAGATACTGGATAGATAGGAAATAATCCCTAGAGGAAGGCACTAGAATTAAGAAGGATTGGGAACAGATTCTTGTAGAACAGAGCCTGCAGGCTGTACTCTGGTCAACAACACACCTGAGTGGGCTAAACCATAATAAAAAGGAATTGGGAAATATTTAACAAAATAAATAAAAATCCAACAGATCATAGGAACATGAGTGGTTTTCTAAGTCAATATATCCCAGCAAGGATCTTTGTGTACAACTTTCAGAGTTCCTTTTTCTATTTGAGTTTGGTACCACTGCTGTGGAAGGTGGCATTGTGGCTGGTGTTTGGTGCCACTGCTGTGGAAGATGAGATTGTGGTTGGTATTGGGTACCACTGCTGTGGAAGGTGGGATTATGGCTGATGTGTGGTACCAGTGGGATTGTGGTTGGTGTTTGGTGTCACTGCTGTGGAAGATGGGATTGTGGCTGGTGTTTGGTACCACTGCTATGGAAGGTGGGATTGTGGCTGGTGTTGGGTACCACTGCTATGGAAGGTGGGATTGTGGCTGATGTGTGGTACCAGTGGGATTGTGGCTGGTGTTTGGTGCCACTGCTGTGGAAGGTGGGATTATGGCTGATGTGTGGTACCAGTGGGATTGTGGCTGGTGTTTGGTGCCACTGCTGTGGAAGATGAGATTGTGGTTGGTATTGGGTACCACTGCTATGGAAGGTGGGATTATGGCTGATGTGTGGTACCAGTGGGATTGTGGTTGGTGTTTGGTGCCACTGCTGTGGAAGATGGGATTGTGGCTGGTGTTTGGTACCACTGCTATGGAAGGTGGGATTGTGGCTGGTGTTGGGTACCACTGCTATGGAAGGTGGGATTGTGGCTGGTGTTGGGTACCACTGCTATGGAAGGTGGGATTGTGGCTGGAGTTGGGTACCACTGCTATGGAAGGTGGGATTGTGGCTGGTGTTGGGTACCAGTAGGATTGTGATTGGTGTTTGGTGCCACTGCTGTGGAAGATGGCATTGTGGCTGGTTTTTAGTACCTCTACTATGGAAGATGGAATTCTAGTTGGGACCAGCTAAGGAAGCCAGGAGGTAGAGAGGAGGAGAGAACATTCCATGCATGGGGCATAGCCAGAGAAAATGCCTGGAGTGAGGAGTAGGGCTGCATTGTTCAAGAGAGAATGAAGATGGCAATGTTAATGGATCAAAGGGTATGTGCAGGAGAGGGAGGTGTTTTAAGGTGGAAGAAGCCTGGAAAGGTGAAAGGGGAAGCTCATGAAGCTGTCAGAATGCCATTCGGAGAATTTTACATTTGATCCTGGAGATGACAGGGAGTCATTGGAGTTGACAGAATAAGAGAATGGCAGGTGCTTACATTCTAAACAGTGTGTGTGTATATATATAATGGATGAAATCACCTTCCCTGAGGACCAGTAACCATTATCATTCCCTTACATTTTTAGCAGATGGGAAATTCTTGAGAAATGATGGAATGAATATATACGTACATCATTAACAATGAACAGATTATCTAGCAGAGATTTTCGGCATTCGTTAATTTTCTTGGAGCGGACGTTCTTTCTCCACACGGTAAATGCTTTCCATTTTCGAAATCGTGAAAATATGGGAACCCTTCTGAGTTCTCTGTGATACAGATATTCTTGTTCCCATCGAGGAAGTTCAATAAATTCAACTTCCCCATCACAAGTGTGAGTTACCGCTCTTTTGCTAATCGTATAGTAATCATTTTTATTGACATGTTCATAACTCACGACTCTAGGAAGAAAGGAAATGGTGGCAAATGAACACAGTCAGACAAATTCAGATGGCATTTCATCAATTATAATATTCCTTTGTCAATAGAGAACAGAACATATTGGAGTGTGGGAAAACCTTGAAGACAGAAGAGATTCAGGAACTCCCAACACATTATGATATGTTTTTTTGTAGTTTTTGAGTTATTGTGTCTTACCCTTTGTGGCTCCATTTGGGATTTTCTTAGCAAAGATCCTGTGGTGGTTTGCCATTTTCTTCTCCAGGAGAGGCACTGGAGTGGTTTGCCATTTCCCCGTCCAGCTCATCTTACGGATGAGGAAGTGAAGCAAATAAGTTCAAGTGACTTGACCAGGGTCACATAACTAGTGAGCATATGATGCCAGATATGAACTCAAGAGAGGAGTCTTTCTAACTTTAGACCCTATTCACTGTACCACTTAGTTGCCCTATAGTAAGAAATCTATTACCCTAAAAAAGAACTACATATCCCAAGAGCCCACTGACTTCCTGTCATTACGTACTTCCTGTAGACAGAGGATAAAGTCAGTGGGCGTTGAGGCCCTGCCTCTTCTTTCTGCATGTAGCCAGCAGTGATGGTGGTGAGTGGGGATTTTGAAAATGGCTAACCAGCCATCGGCATGTGGTTTTTATTTTGAATCCTCTCTATTCATTGATTTCTAATGATCATTTAATAAAGCTCCTAAAATGTAATCTTTTCATTATTGAGATTTAATTTTAATTTTTACATGCCATGGATACCTAATTGCTATAGGGTCCTAGTTTTCTTTTCTGTAAAATTAGGGATTTGGACTCTGTGATCACTAAAATCTCTTCCAGCACTAAATGGATGATTCTATGAGGTCACAATCTCTCTCAGCCTAAACTTTCCTATTTGTGAAATGGGAATAATACCATCCACTTCCCGGGGTAGCTGTGGGGATCCAATGAGATATTTGTAGACCTCTTCATAAACTTAAAAGCATTCTTATCCAAGTTTGCTAATATTTTTATGCAATATATTTTGTTACTAGAATGCCAGAAATTTTAAAGTAAAACGCATGAGGTTAGTCCTTCTCTAGTCTTAAGCTATAAAAATCTTTTCCAACCCTGAAGCAAATCACACAGGGTCACACAGCTGTCTAGATCTTAGACCCAATGCTCTATCTGCTGAGCCATCCGGCTGCCCATATCAGTAGCTCATATATTATTGCTGTCTGTCCTTAGTTTTTGATGAGGATGTGATGTCTTGACTTGCAAATGAATTACATTGAAGTGAGACAAAGTCGCCCAGCATCATCAGCCTCTCACTCTCTCTTCTAGAGTCATCAAAGTCCAGTGTCAAGGCAAAAGTCAGGATGGCTAGTGATGGCCCAGGATCCACTGGATGACCTGAGCATTGTTGATGTCTCAGCAAGCTCTAAGGGCTCCAGAGTGCCTGCTTCCCCCACTTCCACAGCCATTGGAACAAATTGTGCTCGTCCACACATTCCACCAAGGGGAATCTTCACATGCTTGGGTAGACACTCCCCTAATTCATTGAAGGGTCTGAGACCTGGGTTAGCCCACTGGCCAAGAAGGTTTTACCAGAATGTGGCCTCACCTCATATTCCCACTTCTTGGAGCCACTCACTTGTTGAGTGCCAGGTAGACACCAAAGATGAATGAGCAGCCCTGAAAAGGGTCCAGCAAGCCCTTACACCAGATGGCTCGTCCTCCCGGAATGCTCCATCCACCTAAGCCCAACTCTATCATCGGGAGCTGTCAAAGGGTGACACCATGCTGCAAGAAAGCCCATTCCAATCAGGCAAGAATGGACCCCAAGCAGCTGCGTGTGATGCCTCAGAGGTTTTCCAATAGTTTTGAGCTTGGTTTTACAGGCTATTCTAAATCCTGGTGTGTTGATTCAGGACACCTTATTAAAAGGCAGTTCTTCAGCATCTTCAGCATCTGTTCATGAAATTGGAAAATGCCCATTTAAGCAGGAGAGGCTAGGATTTCTGGGGCAAGTGATCGGCTGAAAAGGAGGGCAGTGGGCCCCTGAAGGTTGGTCGTAGTCTTCACTTGACCGGTGACAGACAACAAGGGGTCTTTCGGGTCTGCTACCATGTCTTCCTTTGTATTACTCTATCCCTGATAGATTTAGTCAAACACCAAATGACTTCTGTTTGGCCCCTTTTTGAAAGCTGTGAATCATGGAGGCAGCTGAGTCAAACATGTGTAAAAAATAGACTCGAATACAGGACTACAATCCCCATGAGCCTTTGCTCCACTTCCCCAGAATGCCTTGTAATCTCACCTGGGCCGAGATCGAGAAGGTATTTAAGTTGATTCAAAGGCTTTTGAGGGGCTCTTGGCTCTCTTTGGACTTCCGTTTGGAGCAGGCTCGTCTCTTGCGTGATGTGAGGTTATTTTGTCTAGGCCTCTGGCCTAGGCACATGTTTCTTCCTTTAATAAACCTCTAAAAAATATAATACTCTTTGCAGAGAGAAACTAATTTCTACCTGCCTCAGTCTCCCCATCTCCCCTAAAATTTAACTGTTACACATGGCAGTTGGAGCTGTCCACCAAGATGGCAGACACCTCCACTGGCAAACATTGTGGAATATTTGTCAAGAAATCTTTCAACTGCAGAAAGAAATCAGCCAGTGTTGAAGACACCCAACTTTCCTCTGGGAAAAAAGAGAAGAATGTGCCACCACATCCCACAATCGATGAACAGGGAAGATAGCGTCCACTCTCGCCAGCAGGGCCTTTGCTGTCCACTTTCTGTGGCTTTGCATCCACATCTTTTGCTTGCAATGGCTCCTCTGGCATCTCTTTCTTGTTTCCCAATGCCCCTTTGATCTCGAGATCATGGCTGAGACAGATCCTGGACCTTGCTTGGGCTGATGGGTAATCCCACCCTGGCCAGCGAAGCAAGTCCCTAAATCTCTCAAGGCTCCTGAGTCTTCAGGCCCAGTGGGCAGAGCTCTATGAGGGCTATTCATCTATTCATATTTACTTATCTGTGTAAGTGTTGTTAGCCCAAAGAAGAAGGATGTAAACTCCTTCAGGGCATGCATTACTTCCCTTTTATCTATGAATCCCCAGCCTGGCTCAGTGAGAGGCACCCCATAAATAGTTTTGAATTTAATTGAACCGTTATATCATCAAGTCTTTTTTTTCTTCTTCTATAAGATCGATTCTGAGCAAAGGATTCTGGGGGAAACCAAGATCTCCTGACTCTAGGCCTGGCTCTCCATCCATGGAGCCACTCAGCTTTTTAGAGGCCAGTACAAGCCTTCTTCTGAGACGATTGCCTCGACTTAGCATCCAATAGGCCCTAAAATCAACTCTAGGTCTTCATATCCAAGCGGTATCAACTATGCCATGAAGGGCACTTAGCCAAGGATAATGGCCACAAGGAATAGGACAGTGTGGGAATTAACTGCAGAGAGCTCCGTCCACTTGGTCACTTAGCTGCCCCAACGGAGGGCAAGTCACTAAAATGTCCTGAACTGAAACGTACTGGTATTTAAAGTGCAGATCTTAACACTGGTGCTACCTATCTGATTTGTGTAAGGAAAATGCTTGATAAGCCTTCGAGCACTGCATGGAGAGAAGCATAAACATGATTCCCCCCCAAGTTCTGCTGAGAAGCACTTACGGACTGCCTCCTGTGCTTCCTTCCCCTGGGAAGAGAATGTGGTGCCTTATCCTTAGTCCCAGGCAGAGTCGGGTCAGTTATTAAGTTCAGTTATTCTGTCTTAGCCAGGAATATCTCTCGTGGATCATCACTTGGTGGCCGTCTCCACCCCATGCCGCCCCCCTCCGAGTCGTCGTCTCCATCATTTCCCTAGCAGACCCATCCCTGGGACCACTGTGGCCTCATTTGGCCCAGATCCAGAATTCTAATTCCCTTCCTGGCCTTTGCTGAAGGGTCCTGCAGGGAGCCTTTGTGCCACCTTTAAATCTCCCCTGCTGGCCTTAAACTAGACTTCCTGGTTACCGAGAGGAAGAAACGGTTCTTGATTGCTTGTATTTGTATCCTCGTCGCTTATCGTGTTATCTGGCACATAGCTAGTATTGATACATCTCTTGGAGGCTCAATGAAGAGAGAGCGAGGTTTGGAGTCAGGGAGACCCAGTTCAATTCCAGCCTTAGACACTAGCTGTGTGACCCTGGGCAAGTCACTTAACTTCTGCTTGTCTAAGCTGCTGGAGAAGGAAATGGCAAACCACTCCAATATCTTTGCCAAGAAAACCCCATATGGGGTTCTGAAGAGTCAGACACAACTGAACAGTACCACACATCTTATATCATGTTAAGGTTTGAAGAGTATTATTGATTATTCTAAATTATTATTTTATTTGATCTTTAGAACAGTCCTCTGAGGTAGGTTAACCCCAGTTGGCAGATGAGGAAATCGAGGAAAACGGGGTTAAATGACTCACCCAAAGTCGCATGGCCGGTACGTGCATGCAGAATCTAGCCTTACATACTGTACTGTCTGTGCCTAGAAAGGACTTCATAAATGCTCTGTCTGGACAGCATAATGAACAATGAAATGAACAGAGTCAAGAAAACATCACACACAGCTACAGAACAAGCACGGCAAGGATAAAGCGGGACTGTCGCCTCCAGAGAGGAAACCGAAAGGTGAAAACATGAAAGACAATTTGGGGGGCACGTTGGACTCCTGGATGAGGCCTTCTGTGCGGGGGGAGGTGGGGAAGGCGAGGACATTTGTGGATGGGATTTATCATGTAGGTCTGAAGAAGAATAAGCTAAACAGAGAAGAGATTTGTCATTTCTTTTACGTGAGATGTTTTTCTTTGTGTGTGAAAATGCTTATTTTATTTGGTTTTGTAAACTTTGGAATAAACTCTTTTTAATTAAAATGCTCTAGTTAGCTATAAATTGAGTGAGTGTTGTTCTAGGCCGACTATTGTGGGAGGTGGTTGAGGCATAAACAAGGAAGACAGTCCATGTCCTCCAGGAACTCCCCATCTAATGAGAAAGACAATATAGATAGGAAGACGCGTCCAAGATTTATATGGAGGCAGAAGAAGGGAACCTTGGAGGAGAAGGGGAGGAGGGGGATGAGGAAAGGCTTCTGGAAGAAAGCGTGAGCAGAAACCTGAAGGAAACCAGAAAAGAGGCAGAAGTAAAGGTGTGAGGGAGATGCCGGGTGTCAGGGGAAAACCCACAGCAGAGAGAGCAGGAAGCTCGGGGTTCAAATGGGGGAGTCGGCATGAGTCAAGTCATCGAGCCATTGAAAACAGTCAGCAGTGGGAGTTCAGCATGAAAGCTTGGGATAACGTGAGTCAGAATAGATGCATAGGAGATGAGTTTAGTTAGGACCCGTTACCCATTGGCCCTGAGCATTCTAGGATCAGAAAGCTAAGACAAGCTTGACAAGAGTTTTCAGCCACTGCCAGCAGCATTCTCTACTCCTGCCCTCCTCTTTGAAGCTGACTTTTATTGGGTAAACTCTGCTCCCCTCTTGCCCCAGGACTTATGTGGCTAGCTTCCCTTAGGCTGGGCGAATGACAATCTATAAGTGCTCTGACAGTCTGCTAAATCTTTTCTCTTGTTTTTTTTCTTGAAGCAACTGCAACTGAAGGTATTTCTTTTTCTGGACCAATTATCTGTGATAAAAGCCATAGGGTTCCTGTTGCTTTATAAATGGGATCAGTTAAGGTCCATTTGCACCACCCTACCCTACCTTTCCAACACCTCTGGATATAAAGGCTCGCTCCTTCCTTCCTTCCCTCCTTCCTTCCTTCCTTCCTTCCTTCCTTCCTTCCTTCCTTCCTTCCTTCCTTCTTTCTCTTTCTTCCTTTCTTCCTTTCTTTCTTTCTTTCTTTCTTTCTTTCTTTCTTTCTTTCTTTCTTTCTTTCTTTCTTTCTTTCTTTCTTTCTTTCTTTCTTTCTTTCTTTCTTTCTTTCTTTCTTTCTTTCTTTCTTTCTTTCTTTCTTTCTTTCTTTCTTTCTTTCTTTCTTTCTTTCTTTCTTTTCTTTCTTCTTCTTTCTACTTCTTCCTTCTTCTTCAATCTTTCTACTTCTTCTGCTTCTCCTCCTCCTCCTCCCTCCTCCTCCTCCTCCTCCTCCTTCTTCTTCTTCTTCTTCTTCTTCTCTTCTTCTTCTTCTTCTTCTTCTTCTTCTTCTTCTTCTTCTTCTTCTTCTTCTTCTTCTTCTTCTTCTTCTTCTTCTTCTTCTTCTTCTTCTTCTTCTTCTTCTTCTTCTTCTTCTTCCTTACTTCTTCTTCCTGCTTCTGCTGCTCCTTCTCCTTCTTCTTCTCCTCCTCCTTCACCTCCCACCTTAGAGTCAATACTATGTATTGATTTCAAAGCAGAACAGTAGTAAGGGCTAGACAATGGGGGTTGAGTGACTCACTCGGTCACCCAGCTAGGAAGTATCTGGGGGCATATTAGAACTCAGGACCTCCTATATCTAGTCCTGGCTCTCAATTCACTGAGTCACCCAGCTGTCCCTTTCATTGTTCTTTTTATATTTATGCTCTCTGTGTGTTTCCTCCATTAACATATAGGGGTAGAGGTCATTGAGGTCATATTTATGATAAATTTGGGGGACACCAATGAAATTACAAATCCAATCCTTAATCGTATGCACGTTCCCACAATTCTAGATTCAGAAGGGAAAAAGAAGCCCTGTGCACAGCATAGAACTAACTGTTTGACATAACCAAGTATACTAAGAAAGACTATTTCAATAACCAATAGTGAATTATTTGTCATTTTACAATAATAAATAATTAACAGAAAAATAACTTGGGAAAAGTCAGTAATATAATAGCTAGTAGAATTATTGGGCGATCAACAAACATGAGCATTCATTTGTGACAGTTATCGCAAAGTCTTGAAAATCACAACCAACTGGGAATTGGCCGTTATCTCTGAGATTTGCTTTCCTGCCTAATAACTCACCTCAAATTAAAGGGATCATATTCAATGGATGACGTTGGTACTGCCGGAACCAAATACAGGAATCCAAGATGTTTATTCTCATATATGATTTTGATAATTTGCAAAGGATCTCTAATGTTGGCTTTAATGACATCTTCTCGGTCTTGGAATATGAGCGAAGGGTAAGTTGCTGAAACTTGCTTTTGAAACATTGTTCTCCCGCTACTGACCCGCACTTGTTTAGGAGGGGTGGGGGAGAATCTTTCTGTAGACAACATTCGGATCTAAACCAAGGCATATGTAAGAATGTCAGCTTTAATATAATGCAAGTTCATCATTCTTTTAAAAGCCACAGTAAGTAACCCTCTCTTGCTCAAGTTTACATTTATCTTTTTTGGATGTGATCTTTGATAGAAAATACTCCTATTGAGGGACAGCTGGGTAGCTCAGTGGATTAGAGATGGGAGGTCCTGGGTTCAAATTTGGCCTCAGACACTTCCCAGCTGTGTGACCCTGGGCAAGTCACTTGACCCCCATTGACTAGCCCTTACCATTCTTCCACCTTGAAACCAATATACAGTATTGATTCCAAGATGGAAGGTAAGGATTTTATTTAAAAAGAAGAAGAAGAAAATATTTCTATTTTTGTGAGTAAAACCCTATTTATCCCAAAAGGAGGCCAAAGTTAATTAAATGTGAATAGAGTACCTGTTTTTTTTTCTGTTCTCCTGAAACATCAGAAGCAAGTGATTCAATGGATGGTATTTTCTGCAAAGATTCTGGTTTCGGTTGGAGCAATCCAGAACGAAGTAATTTTAATCGATTCTGTGCATATATGTAGTCTGGCTGCATGTGATCCTGGTAGACTTTTAGCACAGGCTTTGAAGAGAAAAAAAGTTTTACATTTGTTACCTGTTACTTACGGCTATTCTCTCTTGCCCGATTTTCTGGAAACTCCCGTCTGATTTTAGGGTCCTGACCTCTGGCAGGGAGGCCACAGCTTTCCTGGTCTATTTTCTGGCTCCTCCAGTCAGCCCATCCCCAGAATGTCCTCACCTGCCCTGTTCTTCCTACCCTTGATCTCATTTGTGCTTGCGATGACCTACACCAGCAGAAACGCACCACAGCTTTGGTCCCTATTTCTATGGGTTGTTTCTAGGAAATGCCCTCCTCACAGCCCCAAGGGAGGGCAAATACATATTCTTTTCCTCTGTTTACAGAGACACAGTCCTCTGTGTTTACAGGATACAGAGGCTCAGGAAGCTTGTCATAGTATATTGTCCCTAGTCATAAACCAATAAGTTCAAGAAACAGGACTTGAATCCAGAGCCTACTGGCTCAGCATCAAAGGCTCACTGCACCGTATGATCCTCTTCTACATCACTAGCTGCTGCCAAGTACAGGGATAAACCAGGGTAGAAGAGTTGGCATGCACTCATTTCCCTACCAAATACTCCCATTTCCACTTTTTCCAGTCCTTCTTAAGTGCACAAGATTTGGAGTCAGAAGGGACTTCCTAATTTCATTTTACTGATGAAGAAACTAAGCCCTGTTTGGGGTTCAAATTTGACCTCAGACACTGCCTAACTGAACTCTGTGACCCTAGGTAAGTCACTTAACCCTAATTGCCTATTCTTTACCACCCTTCTGCCTTGGAACTAATATGCAGTACTGATTCCAAGCTAGAAGGTAAAGGTTTAAAAAAGAAACTCTCTTGGCTTACATGGTGTCTTCCTCATTAGAGAGTAAGCTCCTTGAGGGCAGGGATTGTCTTTTTTCTTTCTTTGTAACCCTAGCATTTTACACTGTGCTTGACACCTAGTAGCTACCTAACAAATATTTACTGATTGATGTATTAACTGCAAAATACTATGCTTTTATAATGAAGGGTGGAGGGGGAATTTGAAAAGGAAAGCCTAATAGTAAGACTTAGCTGAGAAGCTCCTGAAGGTTTTCTCTCCCTCCATCCCTTCCTTCCTTCATTCATTCTTTTTTCTCTTTCTTCCTTTCCTTTCACCTTCTTTCCTTTCTTCCCTCTTTCTTTCCTTCTTTCCTTTCACCTCCCTTCCTCTCTTCTTTCTCCCTTCTTCCCTCCTTCTCCTCCTCCCTCTCTTCTCCTCCCCTTTCCTTCCTTCCTTCCTTCCTTCCTTCCTTCCTTCCTTCCTTCCTTCCTTCCTTCCTTCCTTCCTTCCTTCCTTCCTTCCTTCCTTCCTTCCTTCCTTCCTTCCTTCCTTCCTCTACAAAATCCATATGTGGGGATTACCATAATTCCTTCCTTCCTCAATTTCTTCTTCCCTCCCTCCCTCCATTTCTTCTTCCCTCCCTTCCTTCTTTCTTCCTCCCTCCCTCCCTTCCTCTACAAAATCCATGTGTGGGGATTACCATAATTCCTTCTGCCCTCCATTTTTCTTCCCTCCCTCCCTTCTTCCTTCCACCCTCCCTCCCTCCCTTCCTCTATTTTTCTTCCCTCCCTAATTCCTTCCTTCCTTCCTTCCTTCCTTCCTTCCTTCTTTCCTTCCTTCCTTCCTTCCTTCCTTCCTTCCTTCCTTCCTTCCTTCCTTCCTTCCTTCCTTCCTTCCTTCCTTCCTTCCTTCCTTCCTTCCTTCCTTCCTTCCTTCCTTCCTTCCTTCCTTCCTTCCTCCCTTTCTCCCTCGCTGTTTTGTCTCACTATTTCATTCATTCTAGAAGTACAGTGCCCATTCACAAGGCATGACCTCACTGCTAGTGTGCATGGTATTGTTGACCTATTCCATTACTGACTTAGACTGGTTTGCCCTTTCTTAGGCAGTTTGGTTACTCCTTGTCCCTGGAGTTCACCATATTGGTGCCAGTCTTAGCATGAATACCCAGTGACAGCCCACTGAAGTTCAAACTCCTGAGCTCAAGAGAACCCCCAGCCTCAGCCTCCTCTATTATCAGAGATTAAAGGCATACCTGAGGAGTTTTAAAGGGCTAAATTTATACCTGTGAGGGAGTTGTGAGTGAGCTGCCCTGACTTTATCTCGTGTCTCAATTCTGTATCTAGTTTATGGGTCTAGTCCAATTTTTCTGTCATGTGAGAAAACTTTATTCAATTATTGGAATTGTGGGAAAATTATTTTGCGTAGAAAATTATTTCTACAAAATCCATATGTAGGGATTACCATAAGAGACATAGTTCAACCAGTCATTTTTTTGATGTTGTTAAATGTTTCCCATTTATATTTTAATATGGTTTGGGAGTTTAATCTGTACTCAGGAGTTTTGCTGGCTGCATGGGTAGTAGGTCCGACACCTCCGCACCACACTATAGCTGTGTGACCCTGGGCAAGTCATTAACATCTGCCTCAGTTTCTTCAACTACAAAATGATAAGAATAGCACCTACTTCAAATTGTAGTGTGGATAATATCTAGAAAATATTTGACATGGTGTCTGATTCCTAGTGTTTATGGTTGTTCAGTCATTTTTACTTGTGTCTGATTCTTCCTGACCTTAAGTAGGGGAGTATAAGCGAGGCTAAATTTTAAGAGATCTACCTCGGAGGAGGTCTATATTTCATGGTCTGAATAATGCCTTGCACTCCTATTTATTACTTTCCTCCCAAAACTCTCTGTAGAGGAAGGAAGAGAAAGGCATCTGCATTTATTAAATGCTTTCTGTTTTCCAGGTGCTATGCTAAAATTTTTATCATTATTATCTCATTTGAGGCTTATAATGACCTTGCAAGGAAGGGTTATTATGATTCCCACTTTACAACTGAGGAAACTGAGGCAGACAGCGGTTAAGTGATTTGCCCAGGGTCTCACTGCTATTACTTTCTGAGGTTCAATTCTGGAGTCTGGACCTATAGGTGGTACAGTGGATAGAGCACCAAGACTGGAATTAGGAAGACATGTTCATGAGTTCAAAACCAGTCTCAGACACTAGGGCAAGTCGCTCAATCCTGTTTGCCTCAGTTTCCTCATCTGTAAAATGAGTGGAAGAAGGAAACAGAAAACCATTCCAGTATATTTGGCAAGAAAACTCTGAAATGGGATCACAAAGAATCAGACAAGACTGAAAAATACTGAACTGTTACAAAATATCAATATTCCAAGTCCAGTATTTGATCCACGGCACCACCTAGCTGTAGTATTGATCAACAAGAAACTCATTTGAAAGTACTATTGCATCTGCTGCTATAATTCCTAGTGGAGTCACGACTGCCTTGCGGGGTCCCAGGGAACTTTTTTGATGTAAACAAGCATCTCATCTTCAATGCGGTTGGGAATCCCTGGGCCAGGGCACAGAGCAGATGAGGGGCAGTCAAGAGGGACAAGACTGGGAGGCTAGGTTGGCGCTCCATTGAGAACACTTAGAACCTTCTCCCCAGCCATGCTAGTGAAGAGTAGAAAATACTAGGTTTTATGGCACTCGTCATTCTAGGAAAGGGGTCACGTATTTTCCTGAGCGTGTTAACTTATCAGATGGATATCATGCTTGAGGGTTAGGGCTAGGGCTAAGGAAAACATACAGCTACCCAGAGTGCAACATGGAAAGGGAGACTAAAAGGGACATCGTTTCTGTTGTTATCATTGTTATTAGAAATACACCCACACCCACACCCACACCCACACCCACACCCACACACATGTATACTGGAACAGCTGGGTGGCTCAGTAGATTGAGAGCCAGACTTGGAGAGGGGAGGTCCTGGGTTCAAATCTGGCCTCACATATTTCGTAGCTGTGTGACCCTGGGCAAGCTGCTTAACTCCTATTGCCTAACCCTTACCACTCTTCTGCCTTGGAACCAATACACAGTATGATTCTAAGATGGAAGGTAAAGGGGAAGGAAGGAAGGAAGGAAGGAAGGAAGGAAGGAAGGAAGGAAGGAAGGAAGGAAGCAAGGAAGGAAGGAAGGAAGGAAGGAAGGAAGGAAGGAAGGAAGGAAGGAAGGAAGGATGGAAGGAAGGAAGGAAGGAAGGAAGGAAGGAAGGAAGGAAGGAAGGAAGGAAGGATGGAAGGAAGGAAGGAAGGAAGGACAGAAGGAAGGAAGGACAGAAGGAAGGAAGGAAGGAAGGAAGGAGGGAGGGAAGAAGGGAGGGAGAGAAGGGAGGGAGGGAGGAAGGAAGGAAGGAAGGAAGGACAGAAGGAAGGAAGGAAGGAGGGAGGGAAGAAGGGAGGGAGAGAAGGGAGGGAGGGAGGAAGGAAGGAAGTGAGGAAGGAAGGAAGGAAGGAAGGAAGGAAGGAAGGAAGGAAGGAAGGAAGGAAGGAAGGAAGGAAGGAAGGAAGGAAGGAAGGAAGGAAGGAAGGAAGGAAGGATTCTGCTCCCTGTGGCCCTGGGTATTTGCTTATTTTTTGACATGTTGGGTTGCATATGTTATGCTAGAAACTTGTGGTGGGCAGCAGCCCTTGGGTCTCCAGGAGAAACCCATCAATGTATTCCCTAAAGTTTGGTAGTTCGGTATTCCCCATGTCTCATTTGGACTCTTCCATGATGGTAGCTAGAATTCCATTAAGCTACAGGTGTGTGGATGCTGAGGCTGACACCCTTTCCCAGCTAGTCTGTACTCAGCTCAAACTGCTGAAGCTCATAAATTAATTTTGGAAAGTATGTTAAGCTTTCTTCTAACCTGCGTTATGTTTTGGAGACATCAGGCTGCCACGGAGCCAACAGAGAACTATGAAAAGTGCATTGATTGAGACAGCAAAGAAGCACTGTGGGTAGCATGCCAGCTTGGAGTCAGGAGAACTTGGGTTCAAATCTGGCTCTGTGACCCTGGGCAAGTCCTTTAACCCCGATTGCCTAGCCTTTACCATTCTTCTGCCTTAGAATTGATACTAAGACTGGGTAAGGGTTTTTTAAAAAGTACAGTGGTCTTTGTCAAAAGAATTGGCTTCAGATCTCAGCTCTTGACAATTAATATCTGTGTGACTTTGGGCAAGTAACTGATTTGCTCTGTCTTAGTTTCCACATCTGTAAAAAAATTAACAATTTCTATAACATATATAATTTTCTAAATATATAAATATATATATGTATATATAACATAAATTTGTATTTATATAAATATATAACATATATAATTTATTATACATAATGTACAATGTTTGATGTATATTTACATATGAATATACATTAATATAGTATACATTACTTAGTTAAATAATAGATATTTACTTTGATATATTATTTAGTTAAAATTTGCAAAGCACTTTAACGTGTTATCTCATTTGATCTTCACAAGTACTCTGTGAAATAGATGGTGTTACAAATCCAATTTTACATATTAAGAAACTGAGGCAGGCAGAGGTTAAATGACTTGCCTAGGTCACACAGCTGGCAAACAGTTGAGGGTGAATTCTCAAGTCTTCCTATCTCCAGGTCCAACAGCCTACCTACCCAATGGAAACAGAGAATCTTACCTATCTCACAGATTGGGAGTAGTGGTTACAAGGCCAGCCTCAAAGCCAGGAGGACCAACCTCTGATATGTAGTAGTTATATGACCTTGAGCAAGTCATTTGCTCAGTTTCTCAGTGTCCTGGACAATTGGCCTTTAGGTGCTGACCTGTATTGATAGAGGGAGTTTCCTCCTAGCATTTAGTGCTTAACACAGTGCCTGGTCCACAGAAGGTATTTAATAAATGCCAATCCCTAATTTTTGTCTTGTGGGGTTGTTATCAGGAAGGAGTTTTGTATGCCTTAAATGTATATAAATGTGTATCATTATTAAATTTATTATCTTTACCTGTATTCTAATATATTATTATTATATATATTATCTAATATATATATATTATTATGTCTAATTATCCTTAGAATTATTAATGGAGTGTCTCAAAAATCAGTAGAGTTTAAAACTAGAATAGTATATATAATTTTATTGTAATAATTATGTTAATATTAGATATTGATCAGTTTATTAAATAAGAAAATGATTTTTCTACTTTGTGTTGACATAATGTGAAATAGTCATCTTTCTATTCTATCAATATTTTAATATGCTAATATAATATATCCCGGCATGTTAGAATGCTATATGATATTTAAATATATGATATTTTATCATCGACTTTTGTTATTCTTATTGTATATGAAAGCACTCTAAAAGATCACAAAAGGTCAACCCAGAAGCTGAAAGCAGCCTCTAAGGTCAGCTGTTGTTTCATGGCTTGACCAGAATCCAAGAATTCATCAAGGTGGGGCCAGCCTTGGGGTGAGAAGCCTCTCCCTGCTCAGTTAGGCTGGAAAGCAAACAGTCTGTGGCTAGGATTGTGCTGGAAGCCTTTTTCAGCAAGCCTGGATCACCCGTCCCCCAACTCCCACCAGATGAGACATTAGATTAGTGCTCACATGACTCATTGTTCCGTCATTTTTCAGTTGTGTTTGGCATTTTATAATCCCATTTGGGGTTTTCTTGGCTGGATACTGGAGTGGTTTGCCATTTCCTTCTCTGGCTCATTTAACAGATGAAGAAACTGAGGCAAAGAGAGCTAAGGGACTTGCCTCAGATCACACAGCTGAGGACTCATTGGGACTCGTTATTAATACTTAGAGTTGTGAAGGAGAAGTCGAGCAAACCAAATGGTGCCCTAATGCCCCAAGGAGTCCTAGTGCCCTCTTTGTCCCATATCTGAGCTTGACAATCCTCCCTGAGCCTTCATCCTTCCTTTATCCACGTGCCTACCAGAAAAGAAGCCTTAGTTTTCCCTGGGACTCTCTCCCTCCCTGCTCTCACGAGCCTGGCGTCCAGAATGGCTCCATTACCCCAAATCTGAGTCCATTGCTTCCTCGATATCCAATGTCACGATCAGAGGCTCTTGAGCTGGTAGAGATTCCTAGAGCCAACTAGGAGCTCCTCATTCTACAAGGGAAGAAGCTGACACCCAACGAGACCTACCAGAGGTTCCAGCTTTATGGGCTGCTGTCGCTTTCGAGTCCGGTCTTGGGCTTTGGTATTGTGTACAAAGCTCAGGACTTTCATCTGCATAGAGGGATCTTTGGGGCCCACAAAGTTCAGTCTTTTCTGGAGGATGGGAGCCCCAATACTGGTTCTATTTGGAGCAGGCTGGCCTTCTTGCATCTCGATTGAGTCTTCCCTGTTTGAGCGATCTTGGGAATGTAAACGCTGTAAGCGGGCATTGCTTTGGGCCATCTTGATCTAGGAGAGGAGATAAAACAGGATTGAGCAAAGCTAAGACAGATCCCCACATTCTTCCCCAAACCCTTGAAAGTCAAACACAGACGCACTCCCAGAAATAGAAACAAATCCTTGATGGTCAAGTCAGACTTTTGGAGTGGGACGAGATCTTGGAGAAAGGAAGAAATCCAGGATTTGGAATCAGGGAACGTCCGTTCTGGCCACGGCTTGGCCCCTCGCTTGGATGGGTGGCTTTGGAGAAGTGCTTCCCTCTCGGGGTCTCAGACTTCCTCATACATAAAAATGGAGGACGTCTGAACTGGGTGGCCAGTTGGGTTTTTGCTAGGTGTTCACTCTTCACAGTTCTCATTCTAGCATAAACCACCTCATCGTTACAGATTCAGTTCAAGTCAAGTCGTCAGCAAGTATTTATCAAGTAGCCACTGGAGCAAAGTCCTCTGCTGATCATAAGGGCATAAAGAGAAAAGAACAAGCAGTGCTTGACCCTACAAGAGCTTACATCCTCCTGGAAGGGCTGGAATATTATTATTATAATTATTATAATTATTATTATTAGCATGCAATTTACAGATATTTTAAAATTTTATCCTCACAATAATCCCGGAAGGCAGGTGCTATTACTCTCCCTATTTTACAGATGAGGAAACTGAGGCAGACAAAGGTGAAATAATTTGGCCTAGGTCATACATCTGAGGCTGGATTTGAACTCTGGGCTTTTTGGATTCTAACCCAAAGCGCCATCCACCTTCAAACCTACACCCTCGCCCTCATGTAGGTGCAAGGGGCTTGAAGAACACAGCAGCTGTATGTTCTAGTGGCTAAAATCAGGACTTGAAGTTAAGATCTCCGATGGAATGCTACCTCTGACCCTGACTAGCAGTAAATTGTGGACAAACCTAGCAACTCACCTCAGTTTGGAAAAATCGAGATATTAATATCTTAGTACCTCCCAACCAGTTTCTATACGAAATCTATATAAATGTTCCATGTTTGTAGCAGGTAACAGTCAGACCTCAGGAAAGGGCTCAGTGCTTGAAGTGAGCCTTGAATGACGATTCTAAAGGACCACAGACCTAGAAGGGACTTTAGTGGCTTGACTAGTCCATCCCTGCTCATATCACAGATGGGGAAACTGTGTCTTATCCAGGTGAAGGAACTTGCCCAAGATCTCCAAATTAGCAAATGTCAGAAGCAGGATTTGAACCCAGGTCTTCTTGAGTTTACATCCAGCAGTCTCTCCACTTTGCAACTCTGTAGAGGGCATTCGATGCCCAGGGGAAAGCATGGAGGCAGAAGATGGACTGTTAGCTGCCTCTGATGGAGCAGAAAGGGCAAGAGCCTGGCCCCGGGACACACAGCAAAGGGTCTACCCGGTCTACTCCCTCACCCTTCTTCTTGCTTCCCCCTCCCCCAGCCTGAGTGCGCTTTGCGCCTTCCCGGCCCCTGCACCACTCACCGAGCCTTTCCGGGCGCGGGGCGCTCTCTCCTCTGGGCAATGTGAGCCCTGGCGGGGCGAGGGACTCGGGATGCTTGTCCGGAGAGGAGAAACTGACTGCGCGCCGGCCACAGTGTTTCCCGTTGCCTAGCTACCAGGGGCGCCGTGCCCGCCTCCGCGCCGCCTCGCGTTCTGTCAATCAGACGCGGCAGGACCCCCTGCTGTGAGAACGCAAAGGCATTCTGGTCCAGGGGTTGGAGCGCTGAGCTGGATTCCCGCCTCCTGCGCCTGTCCGTGAGGCCTCGGGCCAGTCCCTGGCCTGGGGGGGGGGGGGGGGGGCATTTAAGGGGGTGACCATCAGGTTGGAAAGATGGCAGTTGCTGGGGGTCCCCAGTGCTCCGCGATGCTCTCTTGGTGCGCCTGTGAATCGCTCCAATCGTTCTGGAAAGCGAATTGGAAACCACGCCCCTAAATCACGTGACGCAGCCTCCCACTACTAGACCAAAGAAGGCAAGAAGAGAGAGACAAGAGACAGAGACAGATTCATGGCCCTGGGTTCAAATGTGACCTCAAACACTTGCTAGACAAATCACTCCTGAGTGTGCCAAGAACCAGATTAAAATGTAACTGAGAAATATTTAACAAAATCAATAAACAGATACTAAAACATAGATGGAATTATATTTTAAAACCAAGTCAATAACTGGCTAAGTGGTACTGGTCTTGGAATCAGGAACACTCCTCTTTATGAGTTCAAATCCAGCCTCAGACATTTACTGGCTGTATGACCCTGGGTAAGTCACTTAACCTTGTTTGCCTCAGTTTCTCATCTGTAAAAATGAGCTGGAGAAGGAGATGGCAAACCATTCCAGCATCTTTGCCAAGAAAATTCCATCAGAAATTATAAAGAGTCAGACACAATTCAACAAGGACCTAGTTGTTAGGAGGACTGTTTTTTTTTTCTTTTTTCCATTAGAGGAGGTTGGGATGAGAGGGAGATAAAAAGTTAAATTTAAGAAATGGCTAAAGAGATAAAAATGCAGATTCAGAGGTATCTGGAGAGGAAACTTAATGGGCATTTCATGGTGCATAGCCCTGAGCCAGTTAATGTGTCCTTGGCATTGTGTGAATTAATGCAGAGTAGTGTGAACAGAACCAAAACAAATAAGTACAACATTGTAAAGAAAGACTCAAGAACTTTGAATGGAAAAATAGCCCAATCACACTTCCAGAAGACTCATGATGAAGCCTGTTTCCAGCTTTGGTGTAACAAGTACTATTTGGCTTAAAATTCAGGGAAATTCAGGTTCAAATCCTTTTTCAGATCTTATTTGTGTGACCTTGGGCAAGTCATTAAACACCTTTGAAACTCAGTTTCCCTACCTGTAAAATGAGCAAATGGTACTCCATGGCCTCAGAGATCCTTTCCATCTCTAAATCTATGATCCTATGGTTCCTTTCAAATCTGTGGTTCTGCAATACCAGTTATTTTTTTAACCCCTTACCTTCTCTTGTAGAATCAATAATGTATGTTGGTTCTAAGGCAGAAGAATAGTAAGGGCTAGGCAATGGGGGTTAAGTGACTTGCCCAGGGTCACACATGATGTCATAGTTCTTATGGCACCTGCCATCTGCCTTCCTAAAACTTGCCAGGGGGACATTGGTGTGATGACCTACAACCCAAGCTGAATTACTTTATGTCCTAATGTCCATGTTTGAATTTTTTTTGTTCCAAATTATATATTTTTAATAGACTCATGGACCCCAGGTTAAGAAAGCCTGAAATCAAGGCTCAATAAGCTCCTTTATAAGCACTTAAATTACCAAATGTGTATCAGGCACAAGCAAGTTTTTATTTCTCTCCATTAAAAAAATGAAGCAGATACAGCCTACAAAAGCCTGCAAACAAATACAGAAAACTGATGAAGTATCCTAGTATCTTCTCCCAGAAGGGGACTAAATGGATTTGCTATGGGGCCATCTAGAGATTCTAGTGAATCCCTCTGTTCCGTGACCCCCATATGTGACTATTATTGAGTGATCGATCAATTGCTATGTTCTTCTGACTGTTGGAAATAGCTCTCTGGCTATGGACAGTTATTGATATTAACCTTCTATATCTCCGGCATGAAGTTTCCTCAAGATCACAGATTTAGAGCTGGAAAGAGTTTCCATTGATTTTACAGATGAGGACACTGAGGCACAGAGAAGTTGTCAGTTGTCAAGGGTCACATAGCAAATATATAAGGTAGAATGTGAATCCAGGTTTTTGTAACTCCAAATCCAGTGTCCTACCTACACATGTTTTTATATTATATTATATTATATTATATTATATTATATTATATTATATTATATTATATTATATTATATTATATTATATTATATTATATTATATTATATTGTATTGTATTGTGTTGTGTTGTGTTGTGTTGTGTTGTGTTGTGTTGTGTTGTGTTGTGTTGTGTTGTGTTGTGTTGTGTTGTGTTGTGTTGTATTGTATTGTATTGTATTGTATTGTATTGTATTGTATTGTAT
This sequence comes from Monodelphis domestica, assembly GCF_027887165.1. Lineage (NCBI taxonomy): Eukaryota > Metazoa > Chordata > Mammalia > Didelphimorphia > Didelphidae > Monodelphis > Monodelphis domestica. The sequence continues at coordinate 726,821,978 of NC_077227.1, forward strand.
TGTATTGTATTGTATTGTATTGTATTATATTATATTATATTATATTATATTATATTATATTATATTATATTATATTATATCATATTATATTATATCATATCATATTATATCATATTAGATTATATTATTAGATTAGATTAGATTGTATTGTATTGTATTGTATTACATTACATTACATTACATTACATTACATTACATTACATTACATATTATATTCCATTCCATTCCATTCCATTATATTACATTACATTACATTGCATTACATTACATACATTACATTACATTGTATTGTATTGTATTATATATTATATATTATAGCATATCATATTATATTATATTACATTGTATTACATTGTATTGTATCGTATTGTAGCATATCATATCATATCATATATTACATTATATATTATTATATTATATATTATTGTATTATATTTGTCATATTGTATTATATTTTATGACATTGCATTATATTGTATTGTATTATATCATATCATATCATATTATGTTATATTATATTGTGTTATATTATGTTATATTACATTATATCATATTATGTTATGTTATGTTGTATTATAATATTTTTTTACCTCTAGGGGTTTCGCTGCACTACCGTACCCAGATGAAATGCCCTCTCTACCACCCACTGAAATCCTGGCCATCTTTAAGGCCCTGCTGAGTCTCTGTTCTCTTTATGTGGTTTCCTTGATGTCACCAGCTGGAAAGGAGTCCCTCCCATGAACTACCCAGTGAGAACATTTATGGTCTGTACCCCATGTGACCCTCTCTAATGAAATCTCTTTTCTCTGCATGTAGCAGGAAAAAAGGGAGCCTTTTCTGCCCTCCTGTGTTCCTTGGGGTCTAATATCTAACTGCTACCATCTTATCATTTCCACCATTCTAGGAAGAAACTCCTTGAGGGAAGGAGCCATGTTTTCTATGACTCCATTTCTTTGCTCCTTGCCTTTGCATTGGCTGTTCCAGATTCCCTCCCGCAGCCTTTTAGAATCCCTAAATTCCTTCAAAGTTCCACTCGAGACCTCTGTGCCCTCCTGGGCCTTGTTATCTGCCCCACAGCTTTACCCTGAAGACTTCTGGGTCTTTCCATCTCCCTGAGGCTAACGTCTCCTCTAGGTGTCCTATCTAGCTTCCTAACCAATCAATCAACGTTTATTAAGTGTCTTCTGTCTGGCAGGCACTATACTAAGCACACCGTTTCCTAGGAGCAAGAATGGTTGCCTTCTTCTATCTGTAGCCACAGTCGCTTGGCACATCATAAAGACTTAGGCGTTACTCTATTTCATGTGAAAGGCTGCAGAGTCAGACAGTGGCCTGCATTCAGCTAAGAAGGTTTTGCCCATCCGTGGAACTCTTGAGATGTGATTATATTGCTTCAAAGCACCATCTAGTGGTTCAGGACATGGAAATTGCAGGATTCCAGAGGACCTGGCTGTCAGACGTGAGTCCAGCCTCTACAATCTGCCTTTCGGTTCCAGACCACTGGCCAGTCCTTCATCCTTTGCTTGCAGATCTTCAATAAGGACCAGTGAGGCAGCCCGTTCCACTCTGGGACGCTTCTCATGTTTAGGAAGTTTTCCTTCTCTCAAGTCTATAGATCAGTCTCTAAGATGGCACCTAGTTCTGCCTTTGGAGCCCCCAAAGAATACATCTTCCAGGCCATGGCCCTTCTGACTCAAAACCAGGGAAGTCCATTGCTGCTTACGCCTGATTGTGAAAGGGGGTGAGCAGCAGAATTACAGGAGACTCAGCTGGGAATAGCCATGAAAAGATCACTCCCATCAGAGAACAGGACCAGCAAGAGCATCCCACTAACATCACCAAAGGCATCCAGGGTCCTGCAGCCCTGGGCTAGGCAGTGATCTTTTCACTGGTCTCCACCCAACCGCCAAAGCTTTATTATCAGGTTGGACTGCTTCACTCCCCTGCTTAAGAAATTCCAATGGCTCTCTCTTGGCTCCAGGATAAGATACAACCTCTTCAAGAGAGAATATCTCAGGGGTAGTTGGGTGGCTTCATGGATAGAGAGCCAGCCCTGGAAATGGGAGGTCCTGGCTTCAAATTTGGAACCAATACTCATATGGATTCTAAGACAGACAGACAGACAGAAAGCAAGTAAGCTAGAGACAGACAAACATAGAAAGAGACAGACAGAGGGGGAGAGAGAGAGAGAGAAAGGAAGAGGAAGAACGAGGGAGAGGGAGAGATAGAGACCAAGAGACAGAGAGACAGAGACAAAGAGACAGAGACAGAGACCAAGAGACAGAGAGAGACAGAGACAGAGAGAGACAGATAGAAACAGAGACAGAGACAGAGACCAAGAGACAGAGACCAAGAGACAGAGAGAGAGAGAGAGAGAGAGAGAGAGAGAGAGAGAGAGAGAGAGAGAGAGAGAGAAACAGAGACAGAGACAGAGACAGAGACAGAGAACTCTTCCCCAACCTCAAAACTCACTTCCTTCATTTCAGGGATGGGAAGTTATGGGTGTGGACTTCAAATTCTTCTATTTGGCATTTAAAGTCCTTCACAATATGAATCCAACGTTTCTTCCAGAATTATTACACATTCCTCTTCTTTATGTATAATTTGGTCCTGAAAAAATTCCCTACTTGATGGTTCCAGATGTAGAATGAGCCACCTCCCATTTCTATTTCTTTGCCATCATGCCTGGCATGCCCTCACTCATTTCTGCCTCTTAAAATCTCTGACTTCTTTCAAAACTCAGCTCAGGAAGGAAATAGATATTTATTGAGCACCTACTATAGGCCAGACACTATGCTAAGGGTTTTACAAATGTCTTATTTGATCATCGCAACAAGACTGGGAGATAGGATTATTATTATTATTCTCATTTTATAATAAAGGAAACTGAGGCACACAGAGGTGAGGGGACTTGCTCAAGTTTATGCAGCTAGTAACTAAGGGTCAGCTGGATGGTGAAGTGGAAAGAGTGCTGGATCTGAAATCAAGGAAACTCATCTTCCTGAGTTCAAATCTGGCCTCAGACACTTATTTACTAGCTGTATGACTCTGGGCAAGTCACTTAACCTTGTTTGCCTCCGTTTTCTGATCTGTCAAATGAACCAGAGAAGGAAATGGCTACCACAGTCTCTTTGCCAAGAAAATCCCAAATGGAGTCACAAAGAGTCAGACATGACTGAAACAACTGAACAACAACATCAAAATCCCAAAGACTTTGGGTGGCAAAGTTGGGGAAAACTGGTCTCTGACCAAAATGATAGTATCATCTCATCTGTGGCCTCCTAAAAGTTCATCTTGGAGGGACCATCCAATGTGCTAGAGATTATTCTCACTTTCTTTCAACATAGCCAGAGCCCCAGTAAGACATTTTGGTTGTTTACCTGTCATCTCTTAGTCCTACCTATCACACTAATTGATTAATTAGACTATGAATATTCACTAATTTATTATATTTCCTCCTATCATATAATTCTTTGATGATATTTTTACGGCTAGCCTTTTTCAGAGTTCTTTATTGCTTCCACATTGCAAACTTCTCATGATTTCTGGGTGCCTCTCTAGTGATCTCCTCTGTGTAATTTGTGTTTAATCCTTTAGATGCAGATATATTCCATGCCTCGTACCATTCTTCCATAAAAGAACATTGACAGAATGTTAGAATTTTTAAAAATTAGTCTGTGCTTTCATGGAAAATTTGGGTCCACAAAGGAGTTTTAACATTTTTTGAAAGCAATCTGGCTCACATTCCTCCTCCTCCTGGTCTACGCCATGCCTAACTTATGGCCCATTTCTACTCTGTCTTAGTTATAGCTACTAACAAGTTCTATCAGGTGTCTATCCAACTGCATGTTAAAATCTGGACAATAGAGATTTTTCATCCACTTGGTCTTTTCTGTGTGGATAGAAATGCCCTATTTCTTTGAATATTCCTTGTCTCTTCTAGGATTTTCTGCTTGTTCTGGGGTTTGATGCTACCAGCACCATGCTATCCACCAACAGGAGAAATGAGAGGATGTTCATATATGTTAGCCTCCATCCTTGAGATGAAGGTGAAACCTCTAGTGGAATGTATCTCTACTCTTCAGTTTGCCAGGGAGAATGGAGCCTCCTTGGAACAAACGAAAGAAGAGCTTCAAAGAAGAGATAAAGAACCCAAAGAAATAGAGGAGAATCTTAATCTGCTTCAAGATGCTGGAAAGTAGAAAAATGAGATCTAGTAGAGGAAAGAAGAAGAATTGAACATTTGGACAAAGTAATAGCTCTGAGTATTTCCCAAGAGTAGGGGGAAATTGGGAGCTTTTAGGAGAAAGCAGCTATTTCTCCTTCAAGAAATAATGGTGTGAATATCACCGGGAGGAAGCTAATTCCATAAGAGTCAAAGGAGGAAGAGAGACATGCTGGTAACTGATGATTCCCCATCAAGGCAACTTGTTACTGACCTTACAAAAACAATAGAAAGATTTCCCCAGGATATGGATTTAGGCCATGATAGATGCTTCATAAGCTTCATTAAATCAGATGGCCATTTGGGGCAGTTAGGTGGCTCAGTGGATAGAGATGGGAAGTCCTGGGTTCAAGTTTAGCCTCAAACCTTTCCTAGCTGGGTGACCCTGGGCAAGTCACTTAACCACTATTGTCTAATCCTTACTGTTCTTCTGCCTTGTAACCAATACTTAGTATTGGTTCTAAGATGGAAGGGTCATTTGTTTGTTTTTAAATCTGATGACCCTGACCTCCTTTTGATGTCATTCAGGTACCATCAATTCCTTGAGGTTAGGATTATTTTTTATTTTTGTCTGTATCCTCAGCACCCTTCTCAGAGCCCTGAGCATCGTAACATTTCAGAAATGTATGTAGAATTGGATTCATGGGGGATGACACTGACATGACATGACATACATGACATGACATGACACAGATGACAGTGACTAAAAAGGACCTGATGGTATCCCTACGAATTATGAAGTCCCAGACAAGTCCCAGAAGCCCTTAGGGACACAAGTGGTATTTTCATCATTGCTGCTTATCAAAGATAGCAAATTAAGGAAGGAATCGAAAGACTGAGGATGCAATTTGACTCCTCCTGGTTTGACTTATATATTGGGGAAAGGAAAACCTGTAATCCCTGCTGCCCTTGGCAAGGGCATACAACAGACTTCTCCAGGCCTGACCAACAAAAAGAAAGATTAATAACAATTTAACGTAGAACATTCTTAGTGTCAAATGAGTTAGTGTCTGCTATCCTCTCACAGGCTGTATCCATTTAACTTTGGCCCACTGATCTAGCTGAAATATAAATGTTCTGTGTGACCCTGGACAAGTCACCTAACCCCAATCAACTAACCCTTACAGCTTTTCTGCCTTGGAACCAATACTTTGTATTGATTCTAAGACAGAAAGTAAGGGTTAAAAAACAAGTAATAAAAATTCAAATAATAGAATAAATATCCAAAGCATCACAGAGCATCTCTGAAACCAAGTTTTATCAACTATAATCATTTGGATGGATGGATGGATGGATGGACAGATGGATAGGTGAAAGGATGAATGGATAGATGGATGGATGGATGGATGGATGGATGGATGTTAGGAAATGGCTTTTCAGTTGCCTAGATTCTAAGGCACAGAATTAAAGAATACCATCAAAAAATATGATCAGAAAAAGAAAGTGGGCTTATCAGATGGAGAGAATGAGCTCATTTATAAATGATGAACAACTTGTGCGTTCTTCTGGTATCCAAGAGAATGCAAGAAAAATCCTCTAAACACTGGATGGACCCACGTGGGAAAAAATTGCACAGGATGGCTGGTGAAAGGTAATGGATAGATAGAGCAGAGCTTCAGACTTGAACCGGGATAGACAGAGTTGAAATGGAACCTTAGATATTTATTAGCTGTGTGACTCTAGGCAGGTCACTTAATCTCTCAGTCTCAGTGTCTTCATCCATATGATGGAGATAATAATAACATGTCCCTCCTAGGCTGTTGTAGGAATCAGGTGAGATAACATATGTAAAATGCTTTGTGAATCTCTCACTGAATAAATACTATGATGACAGCCATTCTTTCTCTCCCCATATAGTGACTCTGTACACACACACACACTTTCATGGCTCCCCACTGGCTTTCTCTTTTTAAATCACACTCTCTATCCAGCCTTTCATCTTTAGAATTCTGTATGCACACAATTCCACCAACAATGCATTAGTGTCCTCATTTTTCTTAACTGGGTATTTTATTTTCTTTTATATTGGTATTTTTGCCATGCAAAACACAATTCCATATTGGTCATTGTTGTAAGAGCAAACTAATACATAACAACCCCCCCCCAAAAAAACCCCACAATCATATTATGTGAAAGACGACTCCAACAGTCCTTTCTCTGGAGGTGGATAACATTCCCCATCATAAATCTTTCAGGATTGTCCCAGATCATTACATTGCTGAGAGTAGTCAAATTTTCACAAATAATCATCGTCCACTATTGCCATTACTGGGTACAATGTTCTCCCATAACTGGGTACTTTAAAGTAACAAATCAATTTAAATAAATTAAAATTAATTTTAAAAAACGTCAAAAACACAAAAATCATTAAAAAAAGAATTCCACATGCTGAGTGGTTAGTTTCCCCACCATATCTTTCATTGACACCAGTGATAAAAAGATATAGATTCTTACATTTTTAAAGTCATTTTCCTTATTTTTAGTTCCCAATTCTTTCCATCTCTTTCCCATTGAGAAGGGAAGCATTATGACAACCATTATACCCGGGAAGTCACGTAAAACATATTTTCATATTCACCATGTTGCAAGCAAAATAAAGAAAAAAAGAATAGCATTATTCTATACTCAGTTTATTATGGAGGTGGATAGCATTGGTCATTACACGCCCTTTGGAATTGTCTTGGGTCACTGTTTTGATCAGGATAGCCAAGTCTTTCACAGCTGCTCATCCCTCCAATATTGCCATCACTGTATGGTGTTCTCCTGGTTCTGCTCACTTCACTTGACATTCAGTTCATGTAAGTCTTCCCAGGTGTTTCTAAACCCAGCCCAACATTTCTATAAAGAAAAAAAAAGACTTAGGGCATCAAAAAAATGAATGAATAGACCTGGCCCCTTCACAGCAGCATCTTCAAACTCCAACAACTTGCATTCCTAGGCAAGAGTGAGCTGGCAATTAAAATCCAAGAACGTAGCCATCCAGGAGGAAGCCTTGTGAACTGAGAGGTAGAAAAGGATAACTTTCACATCATCACCATCATTATCAATGTAGTACTTTACAAATACCTCATGTGATCCTCACACCAACCCTGGGAGGTAAGTAATAGTATTAACAGCCATTTTGCAGATGAGGAAACTGAGGCAAACAGAGGGTCACACAGCTACTAAGTGCCTGAAGCAAGATTTGAACTCGGGTCCACCCTGACTCTAGATCTAGTGCCCTGTCCATAGGGCCCCTTAGCTGCTTTGTCAACTGCTTTCTAGCACATGTCTGTGAGTCATTTTAAACTACTTTTTTCAAAGAAATTCACCTTCTAGCAGATAGAGCAGGCAAAGCTCATTGATCATGCCAGCCATTTCTTCTTAGAATCAAACTGGCAACTTTTGAGGGTATGCTGTGGTTTTATACTAGGCTGGGCATTTTTTTCCTTTGATGTATGTCCCCCCAAATCCCCCCAAAAAAGTTCCCTTCAGTGCCAGTGATTTACGGTGGACAGTCCATTTGGAAATAAATTAACAGGCTGGAACATTAAGACAAATCTAAGAAGACAAAATTTAATTGTGACAAATTTCGGATTTAACAGACACAACTTTGCCAGTGGAAAATGGGGCAGGTAGGACTAAATAATTCTTGCAAAGAACCTAGAGGTTTTAGTGAGTTTGCCCAGAATGTTAACAACTTCAAGCTTTCTGTCATTTCTTTAAAGACTGGCTCTCCTGATCTCCCCCAGGCTGGCATAGTCATGGACTCAATTGCTCCATTTCCAACTTGAGCAAGTTAGATTTGCCCTTTCTTGGGCATTAAAGTGTTAAATAGCACAAAGCCTTTAACATGTCTTAGCTCAATCAAGCCTCTGAATATTCCTGTACATCGAGAGAAAAAGTTATTGTCCCATTTGACAGCTAAGAATGTTGAGGTCCTGGACATGTAAGATGTGAGGGCAGAGATTATTTCCCTTTTCTAGTTTTATTTCCAGCACTTAGTACAGTGTCTGGCACACAGTGGGCACCTAGAACATACTAGTTGAATGAATAATTAGGTAATTGCCTAGTAAAGTGAATGGATTATTTAGAGTCACATAGCTGATTAGTTTTAAAGTCAACCCAGGTTTCCAAACTCTAGGGAACAGAAAAGAGGCTATTTGAACCAGATCTTTCTCTATCTTTTTTTTAACCTTTACCTTCTGTTTTAAAATCAACACTAAGTATTGATTCCAAGGCAGAAGAGGGGTAAGGGCTTGGCAATGGGGGTTAAGTGACTTGCCCAGGGTCACCCGGCTAGGACCTCCCCTCTCTTGGCCTGGCTCTTATCTTCTGAGCCACCTGGCTGCCCCCTGAACCAGATCTTTCTTTATTTCTCAGGAACCCCCCAAATGATCATCTCTAAATCTCCTCCAACCAACGAGACCAGAAAAAAGATGGCAGGGTCATGTTTGCTTTCCTTGGCTGTAGTTGGCAAATGGTCCTTCTAAGCTTTCACAACTTTGTTCTTTAAAGACCTACATTTCTGTGGCTGCTTGATGGGACGGTAGCCACATCAAGCTGAAATGGGGCAGGCGAGAAAGGAGGGGAACCAGGTAATCATTAACTAGATCGCAAGATAAAGCGGCTCATTACCAGACTGGATCAGATCATGTTGGACTTTTTAGCCATGACCTTAGAAGCCATGGAGGCCACAGATGTCAAGCAAGACCCAGATTAGAAAATAATTCAGAAATATTTAGCAAACTAAATCAATAAATAGATAATAAAACATAGATGAGATTATATTTTACAACCGAGTCAATATCTGGCTAAGTGACACAGTAGACAGAGTGCTGGGCTTGGAATCAGGAAGACTCCTCTTCATGAGTTCAAGTCTAACCTCAGATAGTTACTAGCTGTATGACCCTGGGCAAGTCATTTCACACTGTTTGCCTCAGTTTACTCATCTGTAAAATGAGTTGGAGAAGGAAATGGCAAGTTACTACAGTATCTCTGCCAAGAAAACCCCAAATGGAGTCCCAAAGGATCAGCCACGACTAAACAAAGATTATTACTTACGGGTTGGTGGCCTCCATTTCTATTTGGTTTGGACACCACTGATCTAGCCCAGCTCTCTCATTTGACAACAGAGGGAGCTGAGACTTGAAGAAGTAAGCTGCCCAGAGGTCATCTAACTAATGGGCACTTGGCTCCCAGGCCAATGCTCTTTCCCCATGCATGTGGCTCTCCTGATTGGACATAACTCCCTTTTGGAGTCTCATGGGTACCTTCCTACAGTATTATCCCTAGTATTGTGGACAGAGGGCAGAACTTGGGCGCTTCTCAGTTGTGTGCCAATGAGCAAGGAATGTGCCCTTTCTGAACCTGGTTCCTCAGCTGTAAAATGGAGAAAACTGCATCTGTCTCACTGGATTGTAGTGAAGACTACAGAAAACAATACAGATAAAATGCTTTTCAAATCTTAAAGCCAACGTAAAAGGCACCTGTCAGAGCTCAGTGAAGCAGTAGCCTCCAATTATTATTAGCAGAGATTGTAGATAGATAGGACTGTAAAAATAATAATGGCAACTGGAAGGGCTTTGAGTAGATGCTTCCCTATGCCACCAGAGTGGAGGGAGTCTTGAGACACTGGAGAACCCAATGTTTTGGTAAATGTTTAACAACAGGCTCTCAAAAAAAAAAAAAGTCCTTAGGACATCCATTTGACTTGAAGCTGATACCTTCTGGGAAAGTCAAGTGACTTGCTAATATAAGTGAGATTGCCATGGAGCCCTTGATTCCAGAGCCAGCCTCTACCCACTCTACATTCTTCTACCCCCTTCTTTCTCCAATTCCTGCCAAAAGGGAAAGCAGAAAGTAAGAGCTGACAGAAGACTGGCTTCTCTGCTCTTCTCAGATCCAGAGTGTACTCTCTAGGCTAGAAATCATATTTTTCTGCTCCTTTAAATATTATTAGTCTAAGGGATGAGGTTTTCCGGTTTAAGCTAACTTAGGATCATTATTAGAGAGAATCAGGACTTTAAGCTTGATAACCAAGGCTGAACCTCTTTCCCACAAGTCTAAGTTCTTCAATAAGTATACATAGCACTTAGCCAAGAAAACTCATTCAAATCGGTAGCAAAATAGAATTCAGAGAAAGTATAATAGGAATATATATACCAGACAATACAGAGTGAAGGAGCTCTCTTGTTGGGAGCAAGGACATTCAATTCAACCAAGAGAGAGAATCCTAGATCTTACTCAAGAGGAAATTCCCCAAAGTTTCTAATGTAGCAAGTTATGTACAGGGAATAATGGAGACTGCCAATTGCTCTCATGTTTTCCCAGTCTTTTCCTTAACGACATGAAGTGGGACTGATGTCTTTCATTTTCTCTCTGAAAGCTGGAAGTGTCCCAAGTTCAGAGTCAGCCAAAGACCCAAAGACGACTCAAGAGCTCTTTTCTTTCTCCCTCTGCACAATTCTACGGTACCTGTCATGAAGGGTAGGGCATCAATCTCCACCAATGACAAGAGAGATGCATACCAAAAAGGCTTTGGGACAGGGCTTACATGCTAATTGCCTGAAGTCGAGAAAGGAATGGACAAAATGTTAATAATGTAGATTAAATTTAAAAGATGTGTCATGCATACATTTTTTGAGAGCCTCATTAACAAACACTGACTAGCACATCTGTGTGGCTTTTCCTGACCTGCTCTCTTCTCTGGGATTGTCCTGAAAAGGCACGGACTCTTGGGCAATCCTGTGTTTGGAATGGGGCCATCTGATTGGTTCATCAGTCCTTTGGTACCAGGTCTTGGGAGACTTCTAAATATTAGAGTAGTAGAGGCCCAATGTAGTTGTCCACACCAGATTTTTCTGGCAGTTGAGCCTGGTGCACAGTGAAACCTAGTAATAGATTGACCTGATAGCTTGTAGCCAGGGAATAGCTCAATTTAGCCATTAATATCCCATCTGGAAGAGAACCCAGTCTAGTGAATGCCTTGTAACCATCACTTTAAGTTTGAACCTACTCTCTCCAGGCCCCAAGGAGGTAGAGAGGAAAGTATATTCCTGGTTCAGGGGGCTGGCAGGAAGATAATTTGGTTCTTATTATGTCTTCTCAATAAATATCCTTTTTGTAAAAGCTTATTGATGTTAATTGGTTAACTGACAATGGTGTGTGTGCTAAATCACTCTAATGATATTGGGAGGAAAATACCAGAATATTTAAGCTGATAGCATTTGAATCAGCCCTTGTGGTCAAAATAAGGTAAACCGAGGCACTAAATTCTGAGCATGATCAATTTATTAGTAAAGTAAAAATTCACCAACAAATAAGATCTCGGCTTATTCAAAAAAGCTAAGACCTCAAATGTGGGGGACAGTTTTCTTTTATAGGTTTTAGGGAGAACAGAACAAAGAATAATGTTCATTATTTGAGTTCACCTGCAAGGTCAGACATAGCAGACCAGATTTCTTTGGAAAGCAAACCAGACATCCTTTTTTTTTTATTTTGAAATATTTTATTTTATTTTATTTTTATTTATTTTATTTTATTTATTTTAAATAAAAATACTTTATTTATTTTAATTTGAAATTTTTTATTTAACTAATTCATTTAGAATATTTTTCCATGGTTACATGATTCATGTGCTTTCCCTCTCTTCCCCCTCCCATAGCCAATGATCAGTTCCACTGGGTTTTACATGTGTCATTGATCAAGCCCTATTTCCATATTATTGATATTTGCACTAGAGTGATTGCTTAGAATCTACATCCCCAATCATATCCCCATCGACCCATGTGATCAAATTATTGTTTTTCTTCTGTCAAATCAGACATCCTTGAGGGATAGCATGGTGGTATAAAAAGAATAGACCAGATCGCCTGGTGTCCACCTGCATCCCTCAAGGATAGCAGATTTCCTTGAGGCAAGAATAGTACAGTGGGGCCAGCTGGGTGGTTCAGTGGATTGAGAGCCAGGCATAGAGATGGGAGGTCCTGGGTTCAAATTTGACCTCAGACACTTCCTAGCTGTGTGACCCTGTGCAAGTCACTTAACCCCCATTGCCCAGCCCTTACCACTCTTCTGCCTTGGAACCAATACATAGTATCAATTCTAAGGTATGGATTAAAAAAAAAAGAATAGTACAGATTTCTAAATTTACCTTCTTACTGGCTATCTGAATCTCTGAACTAAGTTCAGAGACAAAGAACCATGACTTAAGCAGTTAAGGGACAACACAAACTAGCTATAAAATGGATCAATCATTCTGATTATTTCCTCCCCCAATCCCTTGGGGTTACCCCCAGAACTCCAAGGGCAAGAGGCAGAGAGTCGGACGACATGGGCCCAACTGGCTAGGGTACTTGTAACTGGAAGAACAAGTCCAGAATCTCACCACCAAAGACCAAAGGCATCTTGGCTATGAGGTCTTGATGACTCACGTCAGCCACCCTATTTAAATCCAATCTCCTTCCCTCCTAAGCTGAGCTTCTTTGTAGTCAGGAGCTGTGAGGTCCTGGGGAGAACTAAAAGGTTCCATGATTTGGCCCACGTCACGTAGGCAGTAAGTGTCAGAAGATGGACTTGAATAATAATAGTAATAGCTAACCCTTATGTAGCATTTTCTATGTGCCTGGTATCGTGCTAAGTCCTTTACACCCAAGTCTTCGTGACTCAAGGCCAGCCTCTTTTCCCAGCCTCTAACAGGTTACATATCAGTCAATGGCCCATAGAATTCAATCTTCCATTTTTCACACTTGTTGAAGAAAAATGTGTTTTGGCCAGGAGAGACAAGAGTGACGAATGAAAGGAGGAACTTCATGTCCACAGCACCGAAGGCCAACCAAGAAAACCGTGCCTTTGTCTCTCTTGTCTTGTCTTGACCAAATCTGAAGATTTTATGGAAATTAAAAAACAGGAACAAAAAATCAGGAGCTCCCAGAATATTGGGATTGTTCACCAAATGCCCTTTGTACTAAAGGAGTTACTTATTGACATCTTGATGGTTCTGATGGGTGGGACAACTGCTGTTGCATCAGCAAGATTCAGATGGCCTTATGCTTGGGTCTGTGTCTTCATTGGGTGCCCCTAAATCTTATCTGCCCCTGGGAATTTGTTAGTTCCTAGATGGAGAGCCCTCAGAGTGTGCACTCTGTCCTTTATGTTGACTCTGACATAGGGTTGTCAAATTAAAGGTCCCCGGGGCATCTCATGGTTAGCAAGATTTCCCTGAAATCAGACCTAACTGCCCACTTACAATTTCCTCTAGGACCAAGCAGAACAAGGCTAATCCTTCAAATGTTTGAAAAGATCCATCCTGTTCCCATTAACATTTCCTCTTCTCTAGGCTAGACATTCCTGGATTTTCAAGTGGCTCTAGTAAGACATGAACTCAAGACCCTGGTCCCATTTCGATGGAAAATTGGATCAAATCTTTAGACTTGGAAGAGATCTCAGAATTCAAAGTGGCAATGAGGTGGCAGAGGGCCCAGGTGGGGATCGTGGCTCTGCCACTTATGGTCTGTGAGATCTTGAGCACGTGCCATCCAGGCCTCAGTTTCCTCATCTGTAAAATCAACCAATTATCAAATATTTGTGTCATTCTTAGGGCTCGATGACCTCCAAAGTGCTTTTCATGCTTAAATGTATGATCTTGTCTTCTAGTCTAATCTCCCAGGCACTGAGCTAAGAGCTGGCTACAAAAAGAGGCAAAGATAGTCGATCTTCTCGAGGAGCTTCTGGTCTGCAAGAGCGGAGACGTGCAAATTAGTAGTGCACAGACAGGATGTAGACAGGATAAACTGGAGAAAATGAGGAGAGGGAAGACACCAGAATTAAGTGGGGTTGGGAAGGCTTCCTGTAGAAGGTAGGATTATAGCTGAGCCTTAAAGGAAGCCATTGAAGTGGAGGCAGGAGGCATGGGAGATGGTCAGAGAGAGTGCCCAACACTGAGACAGAGTATCTTATTTGTGGAACAGTCAGGCATGAAGACTTTATGGGGGAGAATAAATACAAGAAGATTAGGAAAGTAGGCAGAGGCTAGTCCAATAGAACATTTTAGATTTGATCCTGGAGGCCAAAAGGAGCCTCCAGAGTTTAGTGAGTAGGGGAGGGATTTGGTCAGTTTGCACTTTAGGAAAATCTCTTTGGTGACTTTGTGGAGGATGGACTGGAGTGGGGAGAGACTTAAGGCAGGCAGATCCCTCATGATCTATTTCGATGGTCCATGTAGGAGGGAATGAGGGCCAGGGTGAAGGAGGAGATCATGGGAAGAGGCATCTAAGTGATAGGAGATGAGGAAGAAAGAAGGAGGAGATCATGGGGATTGCTTCCATTTTTTTCCTGTAAAATATGAGTCAAGGTTCTCAGCTGAGAGAATTAGGGGGGTTGGTAACTATGGGGAAGTTTAGGGAAGGAAGAGAAGCTCTGGAAGAGCCGCTGTAGACCTTGGGAGAGGGAGATGATAAGGGAGGTATGTATAGTAGGATTGCCTAGTGGCAGTGAGGGTCCCAACAAGGCTGGGACAATAACAAAAAATTGCAGTGGATTCAGTCAAAACCGTTACAGGATGTTCTCTGTTTTTGTTCTGCAGCATATGTGTAGGTGCGAAGGAGATGACTGGTGGGAGTGATCCAAGCTGAGCTTTGGCAGGGCACAATCAGTGATATGATAAAGCGGGGTAGGGATTCAAGAGAGGAGGACAACGTAGAGTTGAATTGATTCCCCAAGGAGTCAAGATAGGGAGGAGAGGAGAGGAGAGAACAGCTAATGTAGAAGAGATGGTTTGAGACAGAAGTGGGGGACTAAGGGATTAGAGTCATGCTGTGGATGAAGGGTAGAGCCTGTAGGGAAGGCAGAAGGTGAAAAACCAATAGATTATGGTTGGATCAAGAGATTTCAGAATTCTGAAATGTGGAAATAGTATCTTTGTGGATGATGGCAAGATCAACGAGTTTTACCATCTTCATGTATGAACAAGGTATAGTGGGGCTCGTGGGGCATGAATCGAGGAACTGAGTAATTGAGTTGTTTGAGGGAGTCAATATGTAGGAAATATGGAGGAAATACCTTAGAATGAGAGTATGAGTTGGAGAAGAAAGGAAAACTGAGAGTCATGTCTTGAACTTTCCTCTTTACTACAAGGCTTGTTCCAATTCTTTCTTTTAAGGGAAGACCTTCCTAGGTAGCCAGCCATAGTGAATAGAAGGCTGGGCTTGGAATCAGAAAGATCTGGGATCAAATCCAGTCTTTGATAGCTAATTAGCTGAGTGAGCACTGAGTATTTATTTTGTATCCAATCCCACTGAATTAAAAAACAAAGGACTTGAAAAAATTCCTTACCTTCTGTCTTAGAGTTGATACTAAATATCAGTTCATAAGCAGAAGAATAGTAAGGTCTAGAAAATGGGGTTAAGTGACTTGCCCAGGATCACTTAGCTAAGATGTGTCTGAGATCACATTTGAACCCAGAACTTCTGGTCTCTAGGCCTGGCTCTCTAGCCACTGAGCCACCTAGCTCCCCACCCTTCTTAATTCTAAGGACTTCCCTCTGTTAATTATTTTCTATTTATCCCATAATCGTTTACATAGGCTTATTTGTTTCCTGTCTCAGCTAGTAGATTGTGAGCTGCTTGACGGAAGAAACTGTCTTTTTCTTTTCTCTTCTTTCTTTCTTTCTTTCTTTCTTTCTTTCTTTCTTTCTTTCTTTCTTTCTTTCTTTCTTTCTTTCTTTCTTTCTTTCTTTCTTTCTTTCTTTCTTTCTTTCTTTCTTTCTTTCTTTCTTTCTTTCTTTTCTTTCTTTCTTTCTTTCTTTCTTTCTTTCTTTCTTTCTTTCTTTCTTTCTTTCTTTCTTTCTTTCTTTCTTTCTTTCTTTCTTTCTTTCTTTCTTTCTTTCTCTTTCTTTTTTTCTCTTTCTTTTTTCTCTTTCTTTCTTTTTCTCTTTCTTTCTTTCTTTCTTTCTTTCTTTCTTTCTTTCTTTCTTTCTTTCTCTTTCTTTTTTTCTCTTTCTTTTTTTCTCTTTCTTTTTTCTCTTTCTTTTTCTCTTTCTTTTTCTCTTTCTTTCTTTCTTTCTTTCTTTCTTTCTTTCTTTCTTTCTTTCTCTTTCTTTTTTTCTCTTTCTTTTTTTCTCTTTCTTTTTTCTCTTTCTTTTTCTCTTTCTTTTTCTCTTTCTTTCTTTCTTTCTTTCTTTCTTTCTTTCTTTCTTTCTTTCTTTCACCCTTACCTTCCATCTTGGAGTCAATACTGTGTATTGGCTCCAAGGAAGAAGAGTGGTAAGGGCTAGGCAATGGGGGTCAAGTGACTTCCACAGGGTCACACAGCTGGGAAGTGGCTGAGGCCAGATTTGAACCTAGGACCTCCCATCTCTAGGCCTGGCTCTCAATCCACTGAG
Source organism: Monodelphis domestica (assembly GCF_027887165.1). Taxonomy (NCBI): domain Eukaryota; kingdom Metazoa; phylum Chordata; class Mammalia; order Didelphimorphia; family Didelphidae; genus Monodelphis; species Monodelphis domestica. The sequence goes on from NC_077227.1 coordinate 726,838,564, forward strand.
CGACCCAGCTGCCCCCTCTTTCTTTCTTTCTTCCTAGCATTTAGTACTGTTAGGGTCCGAGTTGTCAAAAAAAAAAATAAGGAAATTCATCTGGAAAATATTGTTACTCCAGTGATTATAGATGTTATAGTTAATGTGTACTTTGCAAAAGGATATTCTTTAACAGAAACATCACATACCAGCTCTGCAAACAACTCAGGAATTCGATTTTCCTAAAGGGATCAGTTCCTGTCAGAAGATGATTTCTGAAGATGAAGTCTGTTGGCTAAGATACCCACATGCAAATGTGTGATGCCAATTACTGTTGTACTAATGTTCTATTTCTATCTGCTGTTCTAGTATTTGCCCCAGTACACTTCTATCTTAGGGGCTGGCTCCCCCCCTTGTGACCTGTCTGCCGATTGGGGGAAACAGTGGCTGGACACCCTTCAGATCTCCAAGCAGGTCTCCACCGACCTGGGACCCTGGCATTCACTGAGGGCATGCCCCTAAAGACCCTGGGTCTGCAGCCTTTCCCTTCCCCTCTCTCCTGACCATAGGCAGGGACAGCTCTACACCCATTCTCAGCTCTGAAGAAGCTACAGAAGACTTGGACTTTCGCCCTTTTTCCCTTAGATATTTGGAGAGGGGAGGGGGATGGGATGGCAGGGGGCACTGAACCAAGTGGGGCCTGAGATTCTGGCCCTCCTGGAGGCTGTGTGGTTCCCCTGTGGATAGCTGGGCCCGCCAGATGGCAGGACTCACTTACCAGAAGCAGTGGGGAGACAGCTAGCAAAAAGAATACGTGACACAACACATAGGAGAGAGAAACTGCTAACCCCTGGTGCACCCACATTTTTAACTCTTCTCCCTGGCTCACTACCCTAGTCATGTCCCTTATAGGGCTCCTTATAATCTTAATCCTACTCTCTACATTTGGGCCCTGAATTTTTGACCGCCTTGTTCGGTTTGTGAAAGACCGCCTGGACGCCATCCAGGTGTTGGCCCTCCGACAACAGTATTAACCCCCAGCCACCATCGAGCCCCCCGCCAAGGGCTATGAGCTGTCTCAGCAGGCAGACCTTCCCTCTGCCCCCTGAGAGAAAAATAAGGCGGAAGCAGGAAACTGCCTGGCCTTGGAAGTTCAGAACATCTGTAAGCAGAAGACAGAAACATATCAAGGTCCCAATATCAATCCGTACCAGATAAGAACCCAGGGGCCAAGCAGACCCTCGGCAGAAGACATAAACATGTCAAGGCTCCAACAATAGTATGTACCAGGTAAGGACTTAGGGGTCACACATGCTGATGGATACTTAAACCTCTACATGCATGAGTTACAGTTGGAACTCTGTGCTGAGTCCCCTGGTGCGCACCAGACTAATAAACGACCCTTTGCCCGATTGCACTGTCTGTTGGTCTTCTGTGGTGGTGGGCGGCAACCCGGACCCTAACAGTACAATGACTGCCTCCTGGTAGCCACTTAATGCTTATTGATTGATTGATTGCCAGAGGCTGGGCTAAGTGCTGGGAATACAAAGACAAAAATGAAACTAGTCCATAGCTTCAAAGGAACTTACATTCTTCCAGGGCTGAACAATATATAAATACAAAATGCAGACTCAGGGGGTGGTGGGTAATGGGGAGGGGGTTCTAAGGACTAGAGGAAGAGGCAGCACTGAATTTAGGATGGAGACAGAGATTCCAAGAAACGGAGGCCAAGGTGGGTGAGAGTTTACAGCGTGAGGGCATGAGGATAATCATGGACAAAGACAGGGAGATAGGTGGTAGAATGTTGTTGATGGGGAGGGCAGAAAGGGGAGCCACCAGTACCTGCTGCTTTTCATAGAGCTTTTACATCTTGTGCCTTTGCAACCACCTAGGGTTGATGCCTCACTTTTTATGTGACTTTAGGCAAGCTATGTCCCTTCTCTGGCCTTGATTTCCATTTCTGTGAAACAAGGGAGTTGGGCTAGAAGATCTCTTAGGTCCCTTCCAGCTACAAGTGAATTCTATGATCTTTTAATGATAAATCTTCTAAATTACCTCCTAAGTAAGCAAGTATGCCAGCTGTTGTAGAGGAGTAAACTGAGGCACAGCCAAGTTAAATAATATTTTTCCAGGGACTCTTCAGTTTAGTAGAATATAAACTCCCTGAAGACAAAGTTGTTTCATTTTTGGTTTGGTTTTTGCATTCCCACATCTAACACCTAGCAGGTGCTGGACTCAGAAAGACCTGAGTTCAAACCCTGCCTCAGTCACCTTGTAGCTCTAGTAACCTGGGGCCAGTATTGGATTGTAGCTTTAGATGTGGAAGGACCTCAGAGGCCATCTAGTCCAACCTCTTCATTTTACAGATGAGGAAACAGGCGGAGAGTGATTAAGGGACTTGCCTATAGCCACACAGCTAGTGAAATGACCGATGAGAAATTTGAATTTAGGTCTCCCAGACTCTAAGATTAGCATCATATCTACTTCATCATTCTGCTTCCACCTCTCAGCCTCAGTTTCTTCCTCTGTAAAATGAATGAATTGGATTAGATGGCCCCTGAGGTTTCTTCCAACTCAAATCAGTAAGCCTATGACTTGTCCAGGGTCACACAGCTAGTTAGTGATCAAGGCAGAATTTGAATCCAGGTCTTCCTCATTCTCTCCATTCTGTCATATGCTGGAGGCTCTACTTTTCTCAACTCAGTTTTCTCATTTGTAAAATAGAGCTAATAATAGCAGTAGCTGCCAGGTTTATTATGAGGATCAGATGATATAATATTTATAAAGCATTTGGTAACCCTTAAAGTGCTCCATATTTATTGTTATTACTATTTTGTAAGGTGGCCACAGTGGATAGAGGAATGGACCTGGAGTCACTGGGAAGAGCTGAGTTCAAATCTGACATTTATTGGTTGTGACCCAGGGCAAGTCACTTAAACTTTGTCTGTCTCCGTTTTTTCTCATTTGTCAAATGAGGATAACAGCATAATGATAATTCTCAGGGTTACAAAGTTCTCTCCAAGTGCTGGATGTATAGTATCACTATATCACCATCATCACCACTATCCTCATCATTTTCATCAGTATAATAGGTGGACAGATAAACAGAATCTATTGCATGGAAGTTGAAATGAACTGAAATGAGACTGAGCTGCGTTATCTCAGTCTTTATCCCGAGGAGCTCTTTTCTGGAATCTCACTCCTGACTCTCGGGTTTCCCTTAATCCCTTCGGCTATCCCATGTTCCGTTTGCTACTCTAACCAGGACCCTGCGTACTAAAACTACATTTCCCAGAAGGCCGTGCGCTGCCCCTTCCAGCTGCAGCCTCCATTTCCTTCACGGGCAGCCTGTTTTCGCTTCGCCTGTGGGAACAGATAGAGTAGATTTCGGCTCCTGGGGAGGCGTGGAGCTCAGTATTTCTTACTCAGTGTTAGAACGCGTCTCTTTCTCCTCGTTTTCCATCTAGGGGCCCAAGGGAGGCCTTGCTCACGCCCACTTGGGCCGGCATCTGCTGGAGCCACCCTCGCCGGCCGCTCCTGGTCGGGCCAGCCGCTGCGAGGCCCCTCCCCGCGGTCCTGCGGGTGTCATTGGCGAATGACCCGAGCCGCCGGAGCCTGTACCTGAGCCGCGATCATGACTTCTGGCTGTGCGGGCCTCGCTGCCGCCGCCCGTCTCCTGGCGCGCCCCTTTCTCCGTGAGTGCGGGCCCCCTCTACTGTCTGTGCCCCTCCGTGGCCAGCTGGCCGGGCCAGGCCTCCGCTTGCGGGGGTTCCGAGGCCTGGGAGGCGGGCGCCCGGGGCTCGAGCTGGGGAGCATTAGGCCGTGGGCGGAAGTCCCGAGACCTGGGGCCGACGTGTAAACGGAGAAGGGTCCGTATAGACCTGGGCCTGGGGCTCTGGAGCCGTGGGGTAGGGGGCCAGGGTCAGGCTGTGGGTGTCCTGTCTGCCGGGAAATGGACCAGGCCCGGGACTGTCCCTGCTCTCTGGGAGCGCCCCGCTCCTCCCCCAGGACAGGCCCCCGGCAAACACCCGAGGGCGAGCCCAGGACGGGATCTGGAGAGAACTCACCGCGGGAGACCTGGAGTAGGGAAGCCGAAGACCGAGCCCCCCAGGGGTGTTGGCAAGCCCGCGGAAACTCCGCGCCAACTGGTCAGACCTGTGCCATAGGGAGGCTCTTCGGATGGAGCAGGGCAGGGGGGACTGCGGTGGGCGGAGGCCGCCTACACTGGGGCAGTAACCTAGTCTGCAAGAGATGAGGGCCTGCGAAGCGAGGAAGGAGGGTGTGTCTCATAGTCGAAGAAGAAAAGTCAGGTAGAGCAGAGCATGCATCAGATCGGGTATGGGGAAGGAGGGCAGCTGGGTGGCTCGGTGTCTAAAGAGCCAGACCTAGAGATGAGAGGTCCTGGGTCCTCATGGTCCTTGGCCCCAGACACCTCCTAGCTGTGTGACCCTGGGCAAGTCACTTGACTCCAGTTGCCTAGTCCATATCTTAGTTCTGCCTTGGAACCAGTACATAGTATTGATTCCAAGATGGAATGGGAACATTGAAAAAGAGATTGTGTGTGGGTGATGTCCAGTACTAGTTGACTGAGGGGTTGTTGGTGCCATCAGCTGCATGAGGGAGGTTAGAAGAGGATACTGATAGCACCCACCCTGGTGGAGGGACTGATTCAAGCCTAGAGGGATCAAAGAGCTCCATGTCTGACGTTTCAGAGTGCATTTAGGGGCCAGAGGTGGAGAGAAGAAATTAAGAGTTGGAAGTGTTTTTGAAAAGGACCCTGGACTTGGTTGGAGTGAAACTTCAACCATGGAATTTTATATCAGGGCCTATGATCCATTAGGGTCAGGGAAGATCATCCATTTTAGAGCAAGATGGTGGCTCTTTAGACATGTGCAGGATAGCTGAGGCCTATTCTTAAAATCAGGAAAGTGATGATTGGGCATAAGATGGGGGCAGAGGGAGGAAAGACCACCTGGGGCAGAGAATAAAAAGGTGATAGAGCTAAGGGTAGGAGGAGCCCCCTGTAAAGGGAAGGAGTTTTCTGTCCTCATCTTCTGCATAGGATTCTCCAAAAGATCCAAAGACCTTAAGGAATAGTGCTATTGACCTGGAGGGAATGAAGGATCACAGTCTGTCAAGAGCATAATAGCTGATTTTTTTTTCCCAATGGGAAGTTATTTCCTGGATTTCCCACCTAGAATTCCAGAGCCCAATGAGGTTAGTTTGGATGGGTAGCCAAGGATTTGGACCTTTTAAATTACCCAAACCATCATAAAGAGCTGAGATTTGAGCTAAGTCTGCAGTTAAAAAAAAAAAAAGAAGCCATAAACTTAACCCAAAGCTTGTCTAAGTTTTTGTATAAGGTCAGATTTGTAAAATTGTGGGGTTGGATTCTTGAAGAGCCATCCTTCTGAAAGAAGTGAAGATTGATTTTATAAAATCTCATTCTCTTTCTATTCAGGTCAAGGACATATCTCTTTCCTTATGCATTTTTATTCTCATGAGTAGGAGAATATACATTTTAATTTTGACATAAGAGGGCTTTTTTTCTAGCATTAGTTAATTTTTTTAGGCTGCCTTAGGGAGAATATAAGATAGATGTTAGCATGAAAGACCCAAGTAGATCTTGCCACTGTGTTTGTGATCTTCAATGCAGGCCATTTTGATTTCTATTGATGGCACTTTCTGTACTGAATGTTATCTGTTTTGCAATCGTGTTTTTAATGAAAAAATTGTGAGCGTTTCAGGGCATTGCACTCTAGAGTGTTGCCCCATTTCTTGGGGCAGCAAAACCAAATCAACAGGTAATAAAAGAGGGAAAAAGTATTCCATTTGGAAGGGGAAACTAAAAGTCTAGAGTAAGTGGGTGTTGATGTTTTCAATCAGTGAGAGGAAAAAGATATTTGGGAAATTAGGCTTTCTTGTAGAGGAACAAACTGAAGAACCGTTAGAATGAAAGTTGTGACAAGTGGAAGGAATCAGGGCCAAGAGTCACATCCTGGATTGTTCTATCATAAAGTGTGTCTTAAGAGTATTAAGCCAATAGACAAGTTTTTTCTTGAGATCCCATATTTGGAATTCTAGAATTATACTGTTTTAGAACTGGAAGGACCTTGGCCATCATCTAGTTCAACCCATTTCCTTTTTTTACTGGGGAAATTTGGACTAAAAAAAAAGACTAACTTATTTTAGATGACCAGATTTGCTGAGGGTTGAGCTGGGATTAGAATTTGGGACAGAATTCTTTCCACTTAAACACACTGCCTTGTCTCTAGGGCGAGTCCTTAGTAGTATAGTGCTTGAATTCAGAGTCTGAGTTGGAAAGGCTCTAAGAGGTCATCTAATCTAACTCATACTTGGATCAGAATTCCATCTGCAGCATCCCTGGCCAACAGCCATCTGTCTAGCAAGGAGAAAACCTTTATTGATGTTGAAACTACTATTTCCTGAGGCAGCACATTTTATATTTGGACACTTCTGATGGATTGTTTGGCATCTTTTCCTTATTTTGAGCTGGGCTCTGCTTTCCTTCTGGTCCTGGCTTTGAATTCTGTTCTCTGAGCAAGCAGAGCAGCCTAATCCCACTTCACCCTGACCTCTTTTTAGACATTTGAGAACACGTATAATACTTCTGCCTTAGCTTTTAATCTCTAGTCTTCTTGCCTCCTGGGTCATCATCCTTTGAATGCTCCAGTTTGTCAGGTCCATTCTTAAAATGGGACCTTAAAATGAAACACAGATCTTCCTGACAGGACCCAGGACATCCTTGGACCACTCCTCAGAGGTCTTCTAGACTGATTGCAATTCATTTATCACTGCTTTCTTGAGTCCAGTCATTTAAGGAATCCACCTAACTACTTTTCTAAGGCTCTCATCTCTCCATCTTGTCTCCAAAAATACTGTTTTTAAAAACAAACAAAAAAGATGTTACCCTCTCTTCCTCACATTGACAGATCTATCATCCAATTTTAATTACTTGAGAACCATTGTTAAATGTCTTGTTGAAGTCCAGGTAAATTGTAGAAGGATTAAAAAAAGACACCTGAATATACTTTATTGCCTTTGATCCCTCCTCTCTCTCCATCTCATCTGCAAAGACCTGAGAGATACCCTTGAGTGCCTAGGTGAAGTCTTGGTGCATAGGTCTGTGGCATCTCCTTGATCTGGCAACTGTCAGGGAAATGGCATTCACCTGGCATGACTGCTTATTGGGGAAACCAGGCCGGCTCTTAGCCATCACCACTTCCCTTTCTCGGTGCTCACAAATCAGTCCTTTAACAAAGAGCTTTAGAATTTTGCCAGGAATTGAGAGTTAAGCCTACTGACCCATAGTGGATGTTTGGGGCAGGTTTATTAGCCTCCAGGCCAGGATGTTTTCCCTGTTTGTCATGAGAGGAATTGTAATAAATAATAGTAATAGACTTTATTTGATTGGTAATTGATAATTAAAGATCAGGCAGTTACCTTCTTTCTTTTACTACCTTCCCTTCCTCCCATTTACTTCCTCTCTTTAGCCTCTTCAGCTTCCTTCCCCTTTTCTTCTTTCTAAATCACTCAGTGGTGAGTTATGATGTTTCAACTGAAATATTCTTTATCTTCTTTTATCTTAAGTAAGGGTTTATTTGGGAAAGACAGGAAAAGATAGAGAATGGAGGTAAGAGGGTTGAGGATTTCCCTAAACTACAGTGAGCCTTAGGTGGGAAGATGTTGGGATATGGTTCAGATTGAGAGAAATGGCTGATAGGTCTGGAGATTCAGTCACTATCATCAACAGAAAAAATCAGAGATATCTGAACTTTTGTCCTTCCTTCTGCCTTCAAAGTCACCAGAGACCACCTCTTGTCTGTCTTCCAGGTTAAAAGACATAACCCTTCAGTCTTTTGCATTCTTCCCAATTTCTCTCTTCCACAGTAGCCCATCCCTGGCCACTAGTCACGTCGAGCCATGGGCCAGAAATCTTTATTGCTGTACACGTGCTGCCACAGTCCCGAATAGACAGAATTCATTTGGGGAGGACAGAAGTCCATATAGCTGGAATAAGTACAATAGCAGAGCTGAGCCCATCATCCCAGGACCGCGCTCTCAGAAAATGTGGTTTTATCTGGCTGAAGGAGGGAAGCCTGAAACTTAGCAGAGTCAGTGAATGGGGTCTGTTTCCTGAATGTTTTCCTTAGCAGTGGCTTTATATGCTGCAGACTTCTTAGGGGAGGAGTTGGGGATGTTCGATGGTAGGGCAGAGCGGTTCAGAGTTAGGTTGAGGGCCATCATTTGGCCCCTAGGGGCATCAAGAGATGGGTGAGGATGGAGCCAAGTCTTCATGTAAACTGGAGAAGCGGATTGAAGCTCTGAGCCTCTTGGTGGTTTAGTGGCATCCTAGGAGTGGAGATTTAGAGCTAGAAGGGCCTTGAGCATCATCTTTGGGTCTGCAGGGCTAGGTGCCATGTTTTACACACACCCACACATCCACAGTCACCATCTTTAAAATGATTGACTGAGGGGACTGCTAAGTGGCTTCACTGGAGACAGGAGGTCCGGGGTTCAAATTTGGCCTCAGATACTTCCTGGCCTAACCCTTGGGTAAGTCACTTAACCCCCATTGCCTAACCCTTGCCACTCTTCTGCCTTGGAACTAATACACAGTATTGATTCTGAGACAAAAGGTGAAGATTTTAAAAAGTGTCTGCCTCAGTTGTACCAGGACAGCCCTTCTCCTAGGTCTTATTGCCTTAGGAGCTCCTGGGGAAAAATAGGGAGCTTTTTTCTTTACTTTAAAGGATTGAAGGAAGCCATGAAAAGCAGGAATAATTGAGAGGCTTCTGTGGTTATAGATTTCCCGGCAGGGCTATCCTATTAGAGTGATGCCCCTTCGCCCTAAAACATCCTTCCCAGAATGGCCCCAGATTTTTCGTTCTCTTCTGCTCGTGTCATATTCTGTCCTGGCTCGTCTCCCTGACCCCATGGACTGTCCTGACTGTGAGGTTTTCTTGATAAAATCCTCAGGTGGTTCGCCTTTTCCACCTTGGGTAGGTTAAGGAAAACAGGGGTTAAGTGACTTTCCCAGGGTCACACCGGGAGGAAATAAGGCCACGTTTGCACTCAGGTCTTCCTGACTCCAGGCCCAGCTCTCTCCACTGAGCTGTCCCGCTTCTTCACTACTTGTACTGCTCGGACTTTTTAAAGGAGCAGGTCAACTGGGGTTAATCATTCACATGTGAGCTCGTCCCAACATATTTCCCTCCCAAGATCAGCCCTGCTGAAGCTTCTGTGGAGCCCCTTGGCTCGGGCAGCAGGGAGGCCTAGACTGAGGAATAGAAGTGGGCTGGGCCTGGACAGTGCTGCCTGCCTCTGACAAGGGCTGGTTCTGCCTGGAGGAAGTGGCCTTTCTCCAGCCCTTTTTTGTTGTGCTTTATGTGTGTTAGCCATACATTGGCTAACACTGTGCAAGGGCCCAAGGATGCAGCAACTGCCATCTTCATCCCATTTTCCAGTTGAGGAAACCGAGGTTGAGAAAGATTAAGTGACTTGTCCTGGTGCTAGTATGTGTGGGAGGACTTGAATTCAGATCTCTGTGACCTCAGGCCAAGGGCTTGCTCCGGGGGATCTAGCAGACTCCTGAAGAGGAGGAGCAAGGGGACATGTGGAGCTAAGCCGTGCCAGAGAGTGGGGAGGACTCCCTCCTTCCACCTTCTTCTTGGGTGGCCACGGGCAGAACCATGAGCCTGGAGCAGTGAGAAGGAAAGGGCCGCACTAGAGCTGCTTCTGGACTGAGGCGGCTTCCTGGATCCCAGCATGACGGGCCTCAGCCCCACCACACCACTGCCCAGGAGGGAAGTGGGTGGGAGATGAAGGACGCTAACAGCACCGATCCATCTCCGAAGTCTACGAGGGAAAGGCCCAGGAGAACTCTCCGCTTCAGTGACTGGCGGCTCCGTCAGGAAAGACCATGCTTGGGGCCGCCGGAGGGCTCCGTGGAGAGTGAGCCAGGCTGGAGTGGGAGGTCCTGGGTTCCAGAGTGGCCTCAGCACTTCCATTTCCAGTCTGGGGGTGGCAGGAGGACAGAGGCCAACTTCATCGATTTCAGAGCCGTGCCTAAGGCCAAGCCTGCGTCCAGCCTCCTTTGCCTTAGAACCAGTACATGGTATTGCTTCTGAAATGGAGGGAGAGGCAGAGGCAGATGGTCCTCGGGCTGTTTTCTGCTTCCCCGACCCTGGCTTTGAGAGATTGGTGTGGTCACCGAGCGACAGCATCTCTTTGGGGTCTTGTACATCAAAGGTGGGGAGTGAAATTAAAGTTTTCTTTCTGGTACCAACCTGGGAGATGGAGTGAGTCTGTTTTTGGAATCTTCAGTCCCGTTTCCTGAGGGCACGATGCTATATTAAAATAAAACTGTCCAAGTAAGGGACCTGCCACTTAATTGTTGTAGGAAACTCCCTGATGGGGAAATTCCCCACTCTGTAGGTCAGCGCTCCTTTGGAAACATTTCTAGTCCTGGAGATGACTCGAGCATTGAGAAGTGATCTTATCTGGCTTGTGAAGTCAGACTTGAACTCAAGGTCCTGCTCTCCACTGAGCCAGGGCTGCTGGTGTGCTCAAGTGAATGCAAGTGAGTCACACCCGCCAAGGGAGTCGCCCGTCCCCTTAGGAAAGGGGGAGACACTTTTGGAGGTACTGATGTGTCCCCGCAGCATTCTGCACGGCCTAATTCATAGATTCCGCGTCCTAGATTTTGAGCTGGAAGGAAGTTTGGGTGTCCCCCCCCCCCCCAGTTTTACTGAGGAAAAGTTGAGGCTGACGGGCCAAGCCGACTTGCCCAAGGTCCCTCAGCTGGGGAGTGGCAGAGTGGGGTGTGAATCCAGCTTCTCTGCCTCCGGCTCCAGCTCTCCTTCAGCTTTACAGACATTTGCTTAGGAGTCACGTTTTTGCCATTCGTTGAAAGTGAGGGAAGCCCCCACATTAATAGCATCAAGTGGGAACAAAGCAAAATTAGCAAAGGCAGAATGTTAGTTTAGAATTAGCCACATCAAAGTGGCAATCCTAGGCAAACTCACCTTTTAGATAGTTTCAGTTAAGCATTGAGGCGTCTAGTAAAATCTCCGTTAAATCCCGTTCTGCGGGGGCCCAGTGGGACTTGCAGCGGCCGCTGGCCCTGGCCTAGGCTCCTTGCTCTGCTCCCCGTGTGTTCTGAGGGCTCTGCAGCCCTCCGTGTGCTGTCTGGGCAGTCATAGCATTTCCTAACTGGACCTTAAGGTCATTTCATCTTGTGGCAGAGGAAGAAATGGGCCTTTAGAGAATGTAAATTCAGATATCAGAGAACTACAAAATGGGAAGCGGCTGGTTATGCCACAGCAAAAACAGGCTTAAAAAAAAAGCCCATTGGGAGCACTGTTGTAGCCACCACCTAGTATGAACCCATTTAATGGTGGTTTCCTATTTCCTTCTCTGGCTCATTTTACAGATGAGGAAACTGAGGCAAACAGGATTCAGTGACTGGCCCAGGGTCCCAGAGTAGGTGTATGAGGCCAGATTTGAACTTAGGCCGCGCACTCTCCACTGTACCCACCAGCTGCCCCAGCCCATTGTTAGGAAACAAAAAGAATACAGATTGAAGAGGACTTTGGGAAGTACCATGCTGTTCTGTTCATGGGAAATCGCTGTTCTCATGCCCACCATGGGTCACAGCATTCCAGAAGGGCTCCCCAGAACCCCCGAGCTGGATATGACCCTAAAGCTGCCTCGGGAGGATTGGGGAGGTGATTCTGGAGAAGCCCGAGCATTTATCATATCCCTGTCACTCTCCTAGCGTGGTCCCAACGGCCATGCCCAGATACAGACAGAGATGAAGAGGCTCGGCCATTCCGATGGCACACCGAGTCCTTGGAGGATGTGCTCCTGAAAGACAAGCGAGCAGTCCCAACAGCAGGGAGGACCAGGAAGGCTTTATGGAGGATAGAACAATGAAGCGGAGGCTCGGGGGGAGTGAAGGACCCTAGCTGGAAGAGATAGAGAAAGGGAGAGCCTTGGCTGCATGAGGGAACACGTGCCAACACCCAAAGCCAAGAGACGGAGGGGTGCGGGTAGGGACTATGCTGGCAGTGAGGGCAGGATGCCCAGGGTGCCAGGGACAGCCCAGGAGGAGGCTGCGGAAGCTAATCAAAGGGAGCTTCTCTTACCCGAGCCGCAGGAGGGACTCCTGAGACTTCTTCCACTGAGGGCTTTAGGAGGAGGGATTGGGAGCTGGGTGGCTGGAGTGAAAGGATCTAAAACTCATCTAGCCTTATCAGCTCATTTTTCAGATAAGGAAACAGACCCAAAGGGGCTTGGAACCCAGCTCTTCTCTCAGCCCATCCTGGGGTTTGTGTATTGTGGGCTGTGAAGCCTTCCTTCCCCATCGCGTTCAGAGCACAGCTTTCACTTTACAAATTAACTAGAGAGAAATTTGGCTGTTATTATGATTCCTGGCATTAATTTTTTTTATTTTTTTCTTCGGAAGCAATTTATTTATTTATTTTTAGAAAATTGTATTTAGTCAATTTAAAACATTATTCCTTGGTTACAAGAATCCTATTCTTTCCCTCCCTCCCCCCCACCCCCACCCTTCCGATAGCGACACGCAATTTCACTGGGTATTCCTTGTGTCCTTGATCAGAACCTATTTCCATGTTGTTGATGTTTGCACTGGGATGTTCATTTAGGGTCTACATCCCTAGCCATATCCTCCTCTACTCATGTGATCAGGCAGTTGTTTTTCTTCTAGTTTTTCCTCTGAATGTGGATAGTGTTCTTTCTCGTAGGTCCCTCCGGGTTGTTTAGGATCTCTGCATTGCCACTAATGGAGAAGTCCATCACGTTCTCTTGTGCCACAATGTATCAGTCTCTGTGTACAATGTTTTCCTGGTTCTGCTCCTCTCGCTCTGCATCACTTCCTGGAGGTTGTTCCAGTCTCCATGGAACTCCTCCAGTTCATTATTCCTTTCAGAACAATAGTATTCAGCACAATCACCAACATTACCACAATGTGTTCAGGCATTTCCCAATTAAAGAATACCCCCTCATTTTCCAGTTTTTTGCCACCTCAAGGAGCACAGCTATAAACATTTTTGTACATGTATTTTTTCCTTATTATCTCTTTGGAGTACCTGTCTCTTGATATTAAGTCACTGGGTTTTGTATTCAAAAACATAAAAACCATTCTTGGCTGGTGGGCCATCATTGGTGGGGTTGTAGTGGACTGTCCCTTGCCCTTACCTGTCTGAGGCCTTTTGGTTGCTGATTTCTGGGGTCCGTGTGCCAGTTCTCCTCTAGTTGTTAGTTATTCCAGCTAATTAAGGTTGGGAAAGTAGCAAACGTGATGAGTCCATTCTGTAATGTGGCAGGAAAGTTAGGGTTTAATCTCCATTTCCCATCAGGCAATCAGGCATGGAAAGAGCCAGGTTGAACTAGAACCCAGATCTCTTGCCCATGGAGCAGCATCATTGAATCTCATTAAGGATTTCATTTTGCTCTCAAAGTCAAATTGTCTGAAATTCAACCTATTGTCTTTTCTTTAAAAAACAAACAAACAACCTGATCTTCAGTCTTAGAATCAATACTATGTATTGGTAAGTGTGGTAAGGACTGGGCAATGGGAGTTCAGTGACTTGCCCAGGATCACCCAGCTAGAACATATCTGAGGCCAGATTTGAACCCATTGAACCCAGGACCTTCCATCTCAGGCCTGGCTCTATCCACTGAGCAACCCAGCTGCCCCAGCTTCCTCTTTCCCCCAAAATACTCTTCTTTCTGATTTCTCTGTTTCTGTGGCTGCTGTACCCGCTGCATCATTGCCGTCACTTGTTCTGGTGCACTCTCCTTTGGCTCCTCTCTTCCCTCTATTCCTTATAGATGGTCCAACCCCAATTCTTGGCAGTTCCGCATCTTGAAGTTTCTCCCATCTGTTGCCTCCTTTCAGTCTATACCATTATCCTCTATTACTTGGGATCATTGCAGAATTGGGGCTCCAGTTTCTTTCCCCTCCAAATCCTTCTACAGATCTGATTGATCTTTCCAATATAGACCTTGGACTGGACCATTTCATGCTACCCTGTGAAACCTCCTATGGCTCCCTATTGCCTCCTGAAGGCTTCTCACTCCCTACCTTCTCCTTATAGCCCTGATAACTTGCTGTTTGTCTTTTGTTCACTCTCTTTCCTGGAATGTGGGTGATCTCCGGTGGGGCATGGAAAAACTTTTGGTCTTGGGTTCAAGTCCTGCCTCTGCTACTTAGTACCATTGTGGCCTTGGACCAGTCACATCTCTGCCCCTGGGGCTATGTGAGCCATCTGGGCCCTCATGTGTTCTCCTAAAGCTCTCAGTCTGAGGCCCACCACCCCCAAGCCTTGGGGCCAACTTCAGGGGCACCAGACAATCTCTCTCTGCTCCTTGGGCTGCGGCTGGCTCACACACAGAGATGGGACCATGTTCCTTACAGCCCCCCAGGATCCTGCCAGCCCCATGACCAGCGGCTGGATTCCCCCCTGGTCTGTCCCCTCTTCTGGGTTCAAATATGGCCCCAGACACTTCTTAGCTGGGTGAGTCCCTTAGCCCCCATTGCTTAGTCCTTACCACTCTTCTGTCTCAGAACCTATCTGTAGTATTGATTTTAAGAGGGAAGGAAGGTAAAGATGTAAAAAAACAGAATGTTCCCTTGCTTGGAGAACATGTGCCTCAGGCTCCTTTCCCCTTGACTCACCGTGTGCTTGTGTGTCCCCCACGTTTAGCACACAGCCCCTGGCATTTGAGTAGGTGCTTGTTTCCCTCTTTTCCTCTTTCTTCCTCTTTCTTTGAGAGAGGGCATCAGCTGGCACTTGGGAAGTGCAGTGGCATCATGACTGATATGGGGAATTGGGGAAGGCCTCCTGGAGGAGGTGGCATTTGGACATTACAGGCGATGCAGATGGAAGGAGAGGGGCCTTTTAGGCATAGGGAGTGGTGGAGTTACTGGAGGTTCAGAGATGGATAAAGCCGGCCCTGTGAACACCCAGGGGCGGATCTGGGGTGCCGCAGAGTATATGGAAGGGAGCTGGGCTCATTGAACTTTCAGGGAGGGCAGTCTGAAGACCAGACTAAGTTCTTGAGGCAGTGGGAGCCTTTGAAGCAAAGGAATCCCATGAGATCTGGAATTTGGGAGAGGCAGAATGAATACAAGCATTTCTCAGGTGCTCGCTGTACACCAGGTACTGTACTAAGTGCTGGGAAAACAAGATGGCGCTCACCTGCTGCTGACGAGGGAGGGTGGGAGGCGCACGCGGAGGGGAGATGTGGCCTGGGACGCGTGTCTCTGACTAGAAAGGTCCAGCGTTCTTGACGGGAGTCCCAGGGCAGTCAGTGGACATCCCCTTTCTAGACATGTGTCTTGTCTAGGGGCCTGGGGACAGCCTCTCCCTAACAGATTAGAGACAAGATGGCGCCAGGGTGGGAGAGCCAGAGCTGAGGGGTGAAGCCCAGAAAGGGTCCAGGTTCCCTGGGGTAGGAGCTGGGCACTCTGGGTGCTCTGTGGCTTTCGGCGATGATGGAGTCAGTTGATGCAGACATCCGATGGAAAGACTGCAGTGCTGCTGGGTCCATGGCAGTGATGCCTGGTCAGCAGGTAGCCTGCTTCTAGGGTAGGCCTTGGGCAAGTCACTCAGCCAGTCTGAAATGGAGAAGACGTTTCTTTAAGCATTTTTCCTCCATGCAACAAGCAGTGCCATCGAAATCTGCAGCATGGAGTGGCTTTTGAAGGGGACTCTTGGGCGCAAACTCTCAGCTGTTGAGGCCAAGCTCCCTCCAGTGACAACCTGGCCCGGTCTGCCCAACATGCTCTTCGTTTGGCAGTTTTGACTTGGCAACCATCACGCTGATCATTATCTTCTCTGTTTTTCAGTGAAGCAGAATGGAGTCCGGCATTGCGCCTACACTGCCTCGAGGAAAAATCTCTACATCGATAAAAACACAAGGATTATTTGCCAAGGTTTCACTGGCAAGCAGGTGTGTGTGCATGTGGCCCTGTTGTCTCATGTGGATTAATTCTTTCTTTTGAATATAGTGTACATATACCACCAGCTAACAGAATTCCTCGTTGGGTTTCCTCCAGCTATATGAGAGATTGTATTTTAATTGTGGTCTGGTTGCTAGGTGGTGACCCATGGTGTGACAAGATCCAAAATTCTGTGCATTAGAAGGCTGTTTGTACTTTGAAATGATTTTCAAAATTACACACAGATGGTTCATTCATCAAGATTTTAAAAATCAGTTTGGATAGGAAAATATTTCTCTTAAAATGTCATTCCTTTTATTACTAGGATTTTTTTTTCTGAACTATTTCTGGGTTAAAGTAATGTGAGTGACTTCATTAGTTTTTCCTGTTCTCTCCTCCTTTTCTCCCTCTAGTCCCATTTCTTTATAGATATCTTTTATCAGTAAAAGCTGGCCTATTCAGCAACTTTCTCTCCACTGTAATTGTGTTCATTTTGGTACATTTATGGGGCAAGGACGCTTGATGTTCAAAGCTGTGACCTTGAGGCAAAATGAAGTCCTGAAGCACCTCTGCAGTCATCTGTTTGACTCGAAAGAAAAGGAAAAAGAAATTACGTTTGGCCGTAAACAACAAATGCTGTCTACCTTCTGTGCGAGGTACTGTGTACAAGAGAGAGGCTGATCAAGAAGTGCCCTTTGCCCTCGAGGCGCCCACACACGTGACTGGACGAAGACATCTTGCTGTGTTTTAGTTCCCTGAAAACAGGTGTCTGAACACTTGAACAGCAGCTCCCCACTTCCTAGCCGTAAAGTGTAAGAAAGCGTTTTTGTGTTCTTGGCTCCATATAAACCCGTGTGCTTGTGCTTGCGGCTGTTCTCGGAGGGGCCTGGGCCTGCCCCAGCCCAGGCAGCAGCCTTCTCCAGTCTATCGATCCCGGAGAGTCTGAGGATTGGAGCGCTTGACTGAGCCTGCCAAAGGCTGGATGTGTGTAGAGGCAGGAAGGACGGGCAGTGCCCAGGCCCCCTCTGGCACAGGGCTCCGTGTTCCCCCACAGCAGACGGGAGCCGGCCCAGACAGTTTAAGCCTCACTTTCCCTTCCTCCAGCCATCCCGTATTCCGTTTCACATTGTGCTCGTGTTCGGTGATCAGGGCTTCGCTGGCCTGACTCCCGTTTGTTCATTCAGAAGCCATCACTGTGCAGCTAATGCTTTGGTTTGAAATTTAAAGCTTATTTCTGTGGGGACTTTGCATTTTTGTTTTATCTCAGCTCTTTAGTTCTTTTTTCCCCTGTGTTCTCATTGTTCACATAGGAATGAGGGAAAATTTTATTTCTTAATAGATACCCAGCAATGCAAATTGCCGGTGGCTGCCAACATTCATTTCACATATTGACTTTTATGAGCTGCTAAAACTGTTGTGAAAAATGTGTAGTAAAACCAGAATAGGAGCTTGTTGTTAACTGTTCACTGGCTGGCAAGGCAGAGGAGGTGGAGGCTCCTTCCCTGAGTCAAAGCTCACAGCAGAGCCCTAGATTATCTTAGGGGTCATCTGTGGAGCTTTGCCTGAGCTAGCACTGGAGTGATGGGAGCATGGGAGGCCTGGGGTCAGGGCCGAGGTCCCACCCCCGATTCTAGTGTTCTTGGAAATGTGCTAGGCCTCAGTTTCTTTTTCGGTAAAATGAAGAGACTGGCCTTAGTGGCCTAAGGTGTTTCCAGATTTGTTTTATGATTCTGTGATCTTACACTGTGTCTGAATGGCAAGGTCTCTGGTACATGGCATGTCCTTCTTTTTGGTCCAGATCTCTGAGTCCCTGGGTAAGGCCCTCCCTGCTGCCAGTGTACTGGCAACTTGACCTATAATACAGAGTCTTTAAAAAGTCTGGAGCCCCAAGAGTCTAAGGACTTGCCCAGAGTCACACAGCCTGGAATGTCGCCTTGTGGAGGTCTTGCTGGCTCTGAGGCCGGCTCTCCTCTGCTTTGCTACAGGCTTAGGGAAATCAGACTCGCCAAATTTTGGCTTATGGCCAATTGGACGTGCATTGCTCCCAGTTACCTACTTCTCATATTCCCTAGCTTCCCAGGACTGAATGTTGGAACTGAAAAGCCTTTCTGGTAGATATTTTCAGGGATGGTATCTCAGCCACATCCAGGAATTTTGGATGGATCCTTAGCCAGGCACATTTGTATAAAATTGTTCTAATGTCTGAGGCATCCATCACTGAGCAAGGCGTCTGCACTCCCCTGTCACCAGCCTGTGCAGATGCCCGGCCTCCAGGCTTTGGGGCAGCACAGGGTAACTGCCACTTGTTTTCCTGGCGCTGTTGGGGAATGCAACATTTCACAGAAGCGGATTTCCCCCGGCACACTTATTCCTTAGCTCCGAGACTCAAATGTGGAAGGGCCTATGAGTCCATGTGAAGATTGCTCAAGGACCTGGGCAAGTCCAGCCTGGTGAAGAGGAGGCTCCAGGGCTGCATCCCAGCGGCATCGCAGGGAGGAAAGAGAAGATTGTTCTACTTGTCCTCACAGAACAGAACCCAGAGAAACAGAGGGAATTTGCAAAAAAGCACCTGGAGGCTTGATGACAAGAAAAGGCTCTGTCCTGGGCTCACACCCCACCATTGAGAACCCCTGAATGGCAGCTGTGTGTAGTGGCGAGGCTGCTTGGAGGTACATTGAATTTGGGTTAGGACTGTTCCAGGGCTGTGACAGGTCTAGAGCAGTCATCTGTGGGGGAGTTCAGAGGATTGCCAGGACTCCTTCCAGCTTTGGGTTTTCGTCTCTAGTGCCTTTTTAATTAATGAGCTCCTTGTAACAGGACTGTAAGCTAGACATATGACTATTTGGAAACTAATTAAGGTCATATTGATATTCTTGGTATCTGCTCATTAATCATCTGCATGTTAAACTGAACGCATCTTTAGCTTAGTAGAATCATTCCCATCACTGAGATAATGTGCCGAACCTTCTCAGATGTATAAATGGCCGATGTCTGAGTTCCATCGTTGTCTGAAGTAGCTCATTTGTGTGGCAGCACCAGCCTCTTCATGAGGAAAACCCAGAAAGAGTTTTCCCAGCCACGTCTCTCCTCTTAACTCTTGTCAGTGGACGTTGTGGGACATTTGCTTGCATTTGCTTCACGCTTCCATTTCCCCAGTTGCCACTACCAGGTAGCAAAATGGACTGGTCTGAAATTCCTTCCTTCTGTTTCCCCCAACCCACCCACAGGAGGTGCTGAGATTAGTGGGGGGCCCTAAAGAAGGAACCGAGCCCTGGACGGGCCACACGCTGGCCAAGTGGCCTCCGAATCACTGCAAATGGACTTCTACTAATCTTTTCCTTGGCCTAGAATTGTCTCAGTTCAAAAGTCTTGATTTTTAAACAATTCATTTTACTGTATTTGAGACATCCCTCAAATATGGTGTTGTTCATGTGAACCGTTGTATTCCCCGCCCTGGACAGTGGTCAAGGCTCAGCTGCCCATCATTGTGGAGAGACGGGCCAATTCCTGGAGAAGGGACTCTTGTATGGTGACCAGATCACCTGAACAGAAATGTCCATAGAACTCCCTTATAGAATGGAAACCTGCCTCATATATCACACAGAGGGATACCAGGAGGTTGTTTTTATCTGGTTCTTATTCTTTTCTTCCTTGCCTGTCAGGTTCAGTGACAAGGTCTGTCTCTGGCATGTCCCTGACTTTTGGGCCAGCCCAGTCTGTGTCTCTCTGCATCTCTGTGACCCTCTCTGTGTCTCTTGTTCGCACGTGAGCCCTGGAGTCTCAGGGTTGTTAGGGGCCTCAGATCATGGCTCAGCTGAACTTTGACTTTGGGATCAGGCCTCTTTGCCAGTGAATCGACCAGGCTTGAAATGGAAACATGCCTCGGTTTGGGTGACAGGCCTAAAGGCTGCCCAGCTCAGTCTGTTGGCTCCTCCGCAGCCTTTTAGCCCCTTTTCAGGTTTTTCATGCTTTTCTCCCCCAGGGTACCTTTCACAGCCAGCAGGCGCTGGACTATGGCACGAACTTAGTCGGAGGAACAACGCCGGGGAAAGGAGGCAAGACGCATCTGGGCCTGCCTGTCTTCAACACTGTGAAGGAGGTAATGGAGGGCAGCCAGCCTGGCGCTCACAGGCCAGGGACGCCTTCCTCTGAGGGGCCCTGGCTATGCCGCTTGGGCAGCCTCAGATTTAGGGACTGAAAATGGTTAGACACAAGCAATAAAAGTCATTCTAGATGAGTCATGACCACCTGGCTCCTCCCAGACACACTCACCGATGTCTGAGCTTATGGGAAATGAAGTTTCCCTTCCCCCCCCCCCCCCCCCCCCCCCCCCGTGCCCTTCTTCTCTTCTCCTCAGAGTCTCTGCCCTAAGCAGGGAGCTTTAAAGCGCTTTGTGAACCCTGTAGTTCTGTGGACATTCTTCCCAGACCTGGGATTTCCTCTCCTGTACCACTGCTGCATGCCACACTACAGGGCAGCTCAGTGATTGGCACAGGGTTACCCAGGCCAGAAGCGTCAAGTGTTAAAATTTATTTGTGGTTGGATTCTGAATGTTTATATAGGTGTTCACCAGGGATTTAATTTCCTAAATCCCAAAATGAATTACTAAAGTAAATGGAATTTATGGTAGTTTATTTACAATAGATGGAAGATATTTAGGAAGAGAGAAAAGGGGAGAGAGAGAGAGAGGAAACTCTGGCTTCCTCTGAGCCAGGTAGAAATACTAAGGCCCTTATCAGGGAAAGAGTCTCAAGACGATGGGCCTTTCCTGGAGGCTTCACGCTTCCAGAAAGATGGTGTCACTAAGTCAGCCTTTCATTCACCAAGGGTGACCATCTAAATGGAAAGCAGTCTGAATATCTGTCTTTTGGTTTCAAGGGTCTGCCTTCCAGTCTCTCCCTTGAGTCAGAGAGCTCTATGATCTCCTCAAATAGAATATCGAATATCGAATAGATCTTCTTCTGACCTCTGATCCTCTCTTAAAGATCTTTTTCTCTTGTGTCACCTCCCCTAAATTTCATGTCTACCAATCACAGCAGCCACTTTTCTCCACGACTGCCCACTCTTAGTTCACACCTTCTTTGATTAGATTATACCTTTTTGGGTTACTTAACGCCTTTTTTGGTTAGTTCCCCTTTTGTAGTTACTTTACACCTTTTTGTAGTTAAAATCTAAAAATAGATTGTGGATTACAATTCAATCTTCCCAATAAAGAAAGAGCTAAGTACCTTCATTGTTATAATCAGGGTCTCCCCTGATTGTAACTCAGAGCTCAATCCAGTCTTCACACAAGGTAGAATTTGAACCCAGGGCTTCCTGACAGAGACCTGCTCTCTGAGCCCATCCTCCCTGGCATGTCCAAGAACTAGCTATTGTCATTCTTCCCCTGCGTTTCCTTCCCCTCTTACCCCAGAGAGAGCAGAGGTGGCTGTCAGGAGTCCCCTGGCTCTCCCTCTCCTTCTGCTGAGGGGGTTGCTGTCACCCCGCCAAGCTGGGCATGGGGAAGCATTCTGAGAGGACCCAGCCTCACCCCGCATTGCCCAGCTTTGGGGTATTCACAGATAGGACCCTGTGGGGAGAGGAGAGGGGCTATGAGGCCATCCCCGGACAGACTTCTTAACACATAACGTGTCTTGGGATCGTCAGAGCCAGGCTCCAGTCAGACACTTCCCAGCTGGGTGACCCTGGGCAAGTCACTTCCCCCCCTATGCCCAGCCTGAACTCCCCCCACAGCAGCGATCCTAAGACAGAAGGGAAGGGTTGGAAAAAGTGAGAGTTGTTGTGGTAGGAGCAGGAATAATCATTGCTGCTCTGACATCTTTGCAGACGTCATATCCCTGGACGTTCAGTGACTCAGGGAGGCTGGTGCTCTTGTTATCTTCATTATACAGAAATTCTGTTTTGTGGAATTCCATCTGAATTCGCACTCAGATCTTCCTGACTCTTAAGTCTTGTGTGGGGCGGTGCCCTCAGGGTTTAGAGCCTGCCTCAGCTACGGACTAGCAATCACTTAGCCTCTATTTACTTCTGTTTCCTCCTCTGTAAAATGAGCATCCTAGACGCCACCTTCCTCCCGGGGCTGCTGAGAAAAAAACAAATAGGAAGATGCATGTTCAGCGGCTCAGCAGGCTCTCCATCGCTGCGCTATCCATTTCAGTCAGTCCTGTTGGGGTTTTAACTTGTCTCCAAATTCTGTTGCCTTTTGTCATCCCGTTCGTTCCTGGGCAGCCCTCTGGCCTGTCCCCTCACGAGACGGCTGTTCTACCTCGCAGTGTCCCCCCACCCAGAAGCGCTCTCTGGGCCCGAGGCTCCCTGGACGAACAAAAGCAGAACGTGCTCTGCGGGCACTGGTGGCCGCGCGCACACGTCTCCAGCTGGGGGTGCCGGTCCGCCGTTCTGGTCGGGGCCTAGTTGGAGGGAGGCTCAGATCTGGGGGCGGGGGAGGCGGTTGACACTAGAATCGGACCCTTGGCCACCCTGCTGGGGTCACGGAGCCGCCTCTCCTCTGTGCTCACGACCCCGTGAAGTGGGGGCTGCTGGGATGCCCAGAGGCTGAGTCGGGGCGGCCTGGCCACCGCACAGTGTCTGAGGCAGGGCTGGAGCCCAGGTCCGCCCCCTCCAGGCCCAGCCCTGGTCGGCGTGACTGTGCGCCTCCCCGCCTAGGGCTTTCCTGGTAATGCTGACCCAGGGTTGCTATTTCAGGCCAAGGAGCAGACCGGAGCCACGGCGTCCGTGATCTACGTCCCTCCTCAGTTTGCTGCCGCTGCGGTGAAGGAGGCGGTGGAGGCCGAGATGCCCCTCGTCGTGTGCATCACAGAAGGGATCCCCCAGCAGGACATGGTGCGCGTCAAGCACGCCCTGATGCGCCAGGGGAAGACCAGACTCATCGGCCCCAACTGTCCCGGAGTCATCAACGTAAGGGGGTGGAAACGCGAGAAAAGACGAGCCAGCCTGGGCTTCTGGTGGCCTGCGCTCTGTCATTCTTGGGGAGCGCGGGAGGGGCCGGGCCCGCCTGCTGGCTGCCCCTCACGGGCCTGGTCTCTTCCTTTCCCCGGAAGCTGGGTTTTTTTATTTTTTATTTTTGTGGGGGAGTCTATAGTCTCAGAGCACCGAGCCAAGGGGCAGGAGCGGGCCGGCAGTGCCCAGCCTTGTAAGCTAGCCCGGCTCCTAAAGTGAAAGCAGGACTTTTGCTCCGGGGTGGGCGGTGTGTGTCTTGTCTCACAACATGACAGTCGGGGAAATGTGTTATATGATCCTGTGTATACAAATATATATAACAGATGTAGATCTATATAGACCTCTGCCGCATTGCCGGCCGTCTTGGGGCCGGGAGGGGGCCAGGAGGGGAGGAAAAAAGGGGCGAGGCAGATTTTTGGACGTAGCCAATGTGAGAGTGCGCGTGTCTTGGATAAGCCTTCTCATACCTACGACCAAAAAGGTGAGGCGAAGCCGTTGAGGCAAGTAGGTTGAACCCACATGTCCGAATGAGCGGGGGAGCTTTAAACCAGCTTGTCCAAGTGATTCGAGTATTTTTTTGAAAGCAAGCTGTAATCGAGAGCTGTGGCTTGTAGACAAGCCTCTTCTGTGCCTTGTACTTGGGAAAGTTAATGCTTGCCAAGTGCAGACTAACAAAAAATAGAAACGATTTTTAAAAACGTTCAAGCAAGAAGTGCTCATGGTTTCAGCATCCCGGGGGGTCTTGGAACCTATGCCCTGTGGATAAGGAGGTAATGAGGTGTCACACAATAGCCTGATGGAGTTTGTTCTTACTCTATTTAATGCTGGCACTATCTTACTCTGCTCTTATTTTGTCAATTAAACTTTACCACCTGTCCGTATATGGGTGTGTCTATATAACTATATGTACATGTAACAGACACACGGGGAAAATCATGTTATATTTGGGGTTCGCAGGGTTTGTTTATGGCGTGGTTTTAGCCGTCTACGACCCATCTTAGAATGCATCCCTTGTGGCTACAGGGGTCCCTACTGTGTCTGTAATTCTTAGAGAATTAAAAAAAAATCTTTTCTTAAATGTTTGCTTCTAATTTGCTTTCCTGAAGCCTGGGGAATGCAAAATCGGCATCATGCCTGGCCACATTCACAAGAAAGGAAGAATTGGTGAGTATCGGACGCTCGCTCCTGTTGGTTCTTTTTTTTTTTCAGTTCTCAAAATCTCTTTTGTCCCAAAGTTCCAAAATGTGTGGGGGACGTTTAAAATCACGATACACTTAATGCATTTAATCATTACTTTTATTAACAGCTTTCATTTTTACATCGTGGCTGATTTCACTGTCTTTTCCCCTCAAACTTTTCTTTGTAATGAAGAAAAAAATGTCAGCAAAACTATTTGCTGCTGTGACTGATAGGACGTCACATATCCCACTAAAAATGAATTTTAAATCCAAGCAAACCTGCAAAGTCTTTTAAGAAATATCACTTGCCTTCTGTCTCGTAATTAATGCTAAGTATTGGTTCCAAGGCAAAAGAGAGGGATAAGGGCTAGACCACTGGGGAGAAGTGACTTGCCCATAGACACACAGCTAGGAAGTGTCTGAAGGCAGATTTGAACCCAGAACTTCTTGTCTCCAAGACTGGCTCTGTATCCCTGGAGCCACCTCGCTGCCCCATACCTTCCAAGTTCTCAGATTCTATTCAGCAACCATGGCTAAGAGGTAGAAAGGCTAGATGTGCCCAGGCTCTGTCAGGGGCCTTACAGTTTATGTCCTAGTAGGGACCTTGGTCAGATTTTTTTATGGATGGGTGACAGCCGGGCCCTCGGCTCCAGGCCTCACCAGCCCTCAGCGCACACACCCAGCTGGCTTTAGCTCAGAACTTCCAAACACACGTGATCCGTCAGCCTCTGCCTCCCTCAGGCGGAGGAGGATTACAGGCTTGGCCGCCATCCCTGATGCCTTTGTTTTTAAGAAAACCCTGTTAATAAGTAGGAAGTCGGCCTTGGGAGGGAGCCGGCAATGTGTGTCTTTTTATCTGTGGTGGCCAGCGTCATGTCTTTCCTATAAGTGTTTGTTGAATTCAGTTGAAGTTTTAATCTGGAAACTAAATGGAGGACTCGATTCCTACAAAACCAGAAAAATATTTTTAGGGTTCCCCTCTCCCCGCTTTATTGAATCCAGAGTTGGTTAAGTGGTACTAACCCTTCTAAGCTGACCCGTGGGGACATTCTCTCCGAGTGGGGGGCTTCATTCCTGGAAGGGGAGTCCCATCCCCGTCAGGGCATTGTTATGATCCTGCTCCATCCTTGGTAGTACAACTCAAGCTTTTTCAGTAATAACTGCCCATTTGTTTTTGAGACACGGATACATTTATTGTGTTTTTTTTTCCCCCTCTTGGTGGTTCATCTCCTTTTCCACCTACTACCCAGTGGCAGGGGTTTCTAGATACGACTGGTCAGTGACCTAGAATTATAAAGCTCAGTATTCCATTTCCCTGTTTTTATTAGGATTTATTAGGATTGTTGTACCTTTTTCCCCTTTCTGGATGCCCCAGGATTTCTCAGATGCTGAGTGATATTTGGCTGACACTTACCGGGTATGAACCAAAATTTTGTTGAACTATTAGCCAAATATATGTGGAATTCCCCCTGAGATAGTGGGGCTGATGAGGTCACTGAAAGACAAAAGAAGGGGGCTGAGAGCAGAGCTCTTGGGGTCACTCTCATTTAGAGGGGACCCAGAAAAAAAGACTGGGAGGTAGGAGGAGAATGATGACAGAGGGGTGTCTGGTTAGGAGGGGGCAGTGATAAACTGAAGGAGTAGACATTCGGCCCCTGCCACTGCTAACGTGATGGTAGAATTTACTTTATTTTCCATTTTTTACACCTCTGCTTTTGCTCTGAGATTCCTTCCCTCCTGCAGGCCTCAGGGAATGTCTGAGAGAGTTAGGTCACTTGCCCAGGCTTCCCCAGCCAGCATGTGTCAGCAGTGGGATAGAGCTCAGTGACCAGTCTCTGAGGCTGACCTCTCTCCCTGGCAGGTCCTATTAATGGGCTGTATGTGGGCAGGAGATGAGGAGAAATGGCCTCTCTGCCCTCCCTGGGCCCGGCCTCTTTTTGCTGTGTGTGATGACCCCAAGGACGTGCGGGGCCTGGGGTCTGGACGGACCCTGTCCTAGGGGGCCTTGGAGCCGTTCATTGTCTCTGGGGATCTCCAGGAAGCCTCTGGTGAGCCTGAATTGAGGTGGCAGATAAGGACTTCTGTAGGGATGGGAAGGTGAGGATGCTGGAGAATCCAGGCACTGTTGGGCCAGCTGATGACAGTGGTGGGGGGCTCCTAGCTTTGGGATGCAACTCCTATGGGATTAGAGGAGAACCTAACCAGGACAGGGCCATGGGGGGGAAGGGGGAGGCCTGCATGGATGGAGGCAGTGAAGACCCACCTTGAGGAGAGCAGGGTCCTGTCTCAGCCTGTGTCCCAGAACTCCTTGGACTGGGCACTTGGAGGGGAGAGGCTTCACGAGGCTGGCGGAAGTATGACCATAACATCTCTTTCATGTCTTCACTGTTACTATTGCCCAGAGAATCATAGTTCAGAGGTTACCGAATCCATTTCTGTCCAAAGAAGGGTAAAGACTTGTTTAAGGCCACTCAGATAGTAAGTAGAGATTTGAACTTGGGTCTTCTGACTCCACATTGGTGTTCTTGCCGTGTGTCACGCCCTGTGCAGCGGTCTCTGATCGGCTTTGAGTAGCAGCACCAAGAAGGTGGTGGGGTCTGAAAAATGAGCTTTCTGGTCCCCCTTGGCCTGCCCTTAGCCAGCGGCCTTGATGGGAGGATGAAAGCAAGGTGCACTTAAGCCTGCTCTGGGCCTTTTTCCTGCAGAGCCGGAAAGCTCCATCCTGCTCCCTTTTCCCAGGCCTCTGACTTGTGGCCTCACGTTAGCCCCTGTTCTCAGGAGCCTCCCTGCCTGGCTCGTCCCTCACTCTCACCTCTACATGGCTCCGGAATATCCTCCTCCTGTCCTCTACTGTCCTCCCACCTGCCCACCGGGGGCTGCCTGCCTTCGGCCTCTTCCCTCTCCAGTTACTAAAGGGACTTTCCTGAAATTTGGGCCCTTCCGGCTCCATCTCCCTTCCCAAGTGGCTCAGGAGGCTGCGGAGGCCCCGGTACCTTCAGGACTATATCCAGGCCAGCCCCTCCTACCTACCTTTGTCCTCTCGGCCGATGTCCAGAGTGAGGAGCTTCCCGTGGCTCTGTCTGAACTGATCTGGCTGGAACATACTTGTGGTGGAGCAGAATGGGGAGATAGTTTAACCAGGCTATAACACAGCATGTCAGGTAATGGGATATTGTGGAAGAAAGTAAACAGCCACCCAATTGGAAGGCACTTCACTTCTTTTCATGCCAAGTTTTGGGGTTCTGTTACTACAGGCTTTTTTCTTAATGATCATGTTTTAAGTGTTTGAGCTTGAGGGAACGCAGGAGAATAAACTACTGTATACAATTACTCACATTTTCCCTCCTTCTTAATTTGCAATTTGCTTCAAGCATTAAACAAACTAATCAGCATCATCAGCCAAAAGTCCCTCAGAAGAATAAAAGCATTGTATTAGCTTTCTATGACCTTTTATCTTCTGACACTATTTGTAAATGCATGTTTGTGTGTCTCGAGAGGAAATCTTGTCGCTCCGTGATGTGTTAGAGCTGGAAGGACCCTGTGGAAATGCGAGTCTGACACTGGCACGGATGTGAGTTGGGCACGTTGGCCCCTCTGCCCGCTCCAGGAATCCCTTCCTCCGGCTCCCCTAACAGACCGTCCCCTCTGTCATTCTTTCTTCATCCTTTCTTTTCTTTTCTGTTTTTTAAAAACCCCAACCTCTGCCCTAGAACCATTCTGAGTCTCATGAGGTAGAAGAGCGGCAAGGGCTAAAGCAATGGGGGTTCAGGACCTGTCCGGGGTCACACAGCCAGGAAGTGTCTCAGGCCAGACTGAAACCTGGGCCTGGTTCTCTATCCACTGTGCTTCCTGAGTGCCCTTCCATCACTTATTTTCAGTCTCTCCTTCTCTGCTGGAACTTGAGAGGTTAGGGCCAGGGCAGAGGCTTCCGAGCTGACTTTAGAGCCTCAGTAGCTCCAGTTGTTGGCGTGAATCAGGTAACCAGTTGCAAGTCTTCAGAAATGAGGAGAACCAAGGCCAACAATCCAAGGGGTTGTTGAGAAAAGGTCTTGGGGCCAGCATGGGAAACAGGAGGAACACTTAGAGGGGTAGGTGCAGAGCCTAGAGAATGTGGCAGCTCTAAAGGTGAGGGAGTTCAGAGGAGCCTGTGGGAAGGAAGGTCCCATATTGTTGAGGGCTTCTGAGGTCAAAGAAGATACAAAATCAAAGAAAGCTTTTGAATTGGAGATTAGGCAGTCATTGGAAGCCTCTTCCACTTTTTTTTTTTTTGCAGCAACCACAGCAAATAGTATCCATACTTCTCTTTTTCCTTTCTTTCTGTCTTTTTCCATCCACTTTCTCCAAATCTATAGTTGACTGCTCTGAGGGTCATAAATTGGAAGTTGTTTCAAAGTGGGAAAATGTTGGCATGCGAGGAGTCTCAAGGCAGATATTGAGTGCAGGATAATGGTGGAGTCTATCCTGCCTTATTCCTTTTCCGAATGTAAGCTTGGGAGGACTTGAGTTTGATAACACTTTAGGCTGTCTGCTCACATGGTTCTTGAGGACCAGCGGCAATAAGATTTTTCCTAATCTGGCTAAGTTTTTTTGGTGTAAGACTCTGAAATCATGAGTACTAAGTGCAGTTCAAGGGAGATGCTATTTATATCCAAATCACAAACTCAGCACCAAGTAACTAAGTGATTGATTAATGTGCTGTGTCTTGCCTAAGAATATTAGGAAGGACAATCTCCCAGTCTGATGTGAATTCTGGTTGGCCAGCAATTGAGGTCATGCTGCTGCGGCAGAATCTGCTCTGAATTACAGACTGGGAGAGTTGGAAGGGCTTTCAGAGACCATTTTTGTCCAATCTCCTCATTTTATGATGGGCAAACTGAGGCCCAGAGAGCCTGTCACATGCCTGAATTCTCACTTTGTTCAACATTCTTGCCAAAACCCAGTCTTCAGGATTCTATTTTCCTTGTACCAAATGTCACAAACTAGACGTCTGAAAAAACAGACCACAAATAAATGGATTTGGGCCTCATCTTCTGCTTAGCACATTCATGTTTTTTCTTTGATTTCAACATTCAGTTTTTAGATCTCTTGAGATCCCCAGACAGTGGAGGGTTTTCATGTAAGCCTGTGAGCTTGGTGACATTAAGCATCCACTCCTTATTTATTTCCTCTTCAAAATTGTTTTGTAAATTGTGGCATAGAACAAATTCTCTGCTTTATAACGAATCGTGTGTGGCAAATTGATTTGAGGTTTGGAAGGAATGGGCATTCATTCAGCTGTCCTTTAGTCTATGGGAAGTCGAGCACTCATACATGCCCAGTGTCTAAAAGAAATAAGATGTTGTACCTAATGGAGACTGGGCAGTGAGCCTCCCTTCTCAATTTTCTTTTCTTTGATTTCTTGTGGTTCTTCTAAGCTTTTATTTTGAAGAGTGAGACAGAAAAGTTATGTGGATGGGGAAGGATTAGAAAGGAACCATTTAGAAACAAAGCCAGCCTAGTTCATTCAGAGGCATGGATTCCTGTCTCCTTTGCTGAGCCTGTCTAGCTTGTCACAACCCTTAAAATAAAAGTATTTTTCTTGGAACACCCAAACCTTTTGGCTTCATTTCATATCTTTCCAGCTCAAAAATTGTGCTGGGTTTGTTGCAAATCATATTTGTAGTAACAACTTGGGTTGGTGTTTTATAAAGGCCAGCACATTCTCTGGAGATGTGAACTCTCAGCGATGTTACTCTGTTTAAGAGATGACACTAACGGTCTTTTTCTGGATTCTCTTTCCTTCAGGTATTGTGTCTAGATCTGGTACCCTGACCTATGAAGCAGTTCATCAGACAACTCAAGTTGGCCTGGGCCAGTCGTTGTGTATTGGTGAGAGGATTTCCATTGAAATTGTGGTGTTGATTGATCATGATAATAATTGATGGCTTTCACATGTAATAATTATATTGTCATTGCTCAGTTGTTTCAGTTGTGTCTGCCTCTTTGTGACCCCTTTGGGTTTTCTTGGTAAAGGTGCTGAAGTGGTTTGACATTTTCTTTTCCAGTTCATTTGACAGATGAGGAAAGTGAGGCAAAAGTGAGGCAAATAAGATTAAGGGACTTTCCCAGAATCAAATAGCTAGGAAGTATCAGAGGTCTGATTTGAACTTGGGAAGATGAGTCTTCTTGACTCCAGACCTGACTCTCTATCCATTGTGCCACCTGGCTGCATGTAGTGCTTTATATACCTTATCTCATTTGAGCTTTTACAGCCCTGTGAGATTGGTACCATAGGTGACATCATTCCAGTTTTATAGATGAGGAAACTGAGGCAAAGATTTTGCATGACTTGCCCTTGGTTAGGTAAGATTTGAATCTAAGTCATCCTACGTTCTAAATTCATATGTGTTTTCATTTAAGAGTCATAGTCACAGGTCTTCCTGTTTCTGTAATGGCTCCTAGAAAGTCATTGGCAGACAGCCTTGAGAGGCAGACCTCTGGGGCTTAGCTCCAGCACTTGCTTGGTCTTTGACATTAGCCAGTGTTCTCTCCGAAACTTGGACCTTTGGATGCTAACACTTGTCCCACCTCACTCCTGGGGCTTTTGTGAGCAAATCTCATGGAGATCTCCAGAGGGCCCCTGATGTGTGAGTGCCTGGTTTTAACAAAGAGAAGGAACTTACTGCCCTCGCTGAAATTTTCTTCCTTCAAAAACTACCTCCTCAGGTTATTTGTAAGGTTTTTAACTGATCCTTTGACATTTCAGATTTTGCATTCTTTGGTTTTGGTTATATTACAAATGTTACCCACCAAACATTTGGTAGATTTCTCTTCTTTCATAGCTTGTGTGCTATTCTACACAAGAACTCACATTTCTATAGCCCCTTGAGGTATGCAAAGAGATTTCCTCCCAAAGAAGGTCCCTGGGATCATCAGGTAGTCCCAATATTTTTGTTGCCTTTCTTCTATAGCAGGGAAGCTGATGCTGAGAAAGGGCAAGGGCCTTGCCAAGGCCCACAGAGCCAGTAAAGTTTGAACCCAGGTCTTTGGAATGACTGGTGCTTAGCTCCTATCAGAAAATGGAAGTTTGTAAAGTACTAAACTAGCTCTTCTTGGGGCCATGCCCATAAAATCTGTCATTTAGGGAATGCCTCCTTGACCTCATGGAGCCAACAGGTACACAAATGTGCAGGTACAAAGGACAAGCTGTAACCATTGCATGTATTTTATTTAAAATAGATGTCTTTTACTGTGCTTGCTTTTAGTCTTCCTTAGAATCATTTTGTAGATGAGCAGGGACAGTGGAAGGGGATTTAAGATGGAGAGAAAAGTGGAAGCTGTTAGAGCTGAAAAGGGCCTAGAGAACATCGATCTGATCCTACTCAGTATTTTTATACAGGAGAAGAGGGAGGCAGGGAGGCAGAACTGTGGGTCATTGTCACTTGTGTTCAGCACCAAGGAAGTGTGGTCATTTAGCATCTGCCTGGGCTATTAACAGAAACCAGTGCAGGTTTGGGAGTTTTCTACTTTAAAAAATTCAAGTGAGAAGACTTAAAATCAATCTGAGGTCAAGGCAAAAAGTGCAGAGCAGACTGGAGGGCTGGTAAATGACTCATCAGAAATGGTAGTCTCACCCACTTTCAGGACTGACTTCCTCACCTTATTCTCAGCTCATTTTAATTTCTTTTTCATTTTCAGGGATTGGTGGCGACCCCTTTAATGGAACAGATTTTATTGACTGCCTCGATGTCTTTCTGAAAGATCCAGCCACAGAAGGTATCATCCTGATTGGCGAGATCGGTGGCAATGCTGAAGAAAACGCAGCAGCATTTTTGAAAGAACACAATTCAGTAAGAATGTTGTGGCCAATTTTATGAATGGATTTTAGCAGGCAGGGGAGAGAGGGGAAACTATTAGTTCTGTTGAATGAAAGTAATTCAGACTCCTAGCCCTTAGACCTGGCTTTCCAAAGACCTTTTTTTAGAAGGGCATTCAAAGTTAGGTAAAGGAGGTTCAGCACTCTGGACAGAGCTACATGCTTAGGAAGGGGCAGAGCTGTTCATTCAAGCCCACTGTACTGTCTTCAGTCCAGGGCTTTTCCTCTTATGCCACGTGGTCTCGATAACATAAATATGAAATATGGAATTCAAATAGATGAATAAAAGACTTGGGGCGATTGAAGATTGTTGGCATCCCTTGAGCTCAAAGAGGTTATAAAAAGTTTTTATTTCTCATAAAAACTGCTTTCCTAATCCTCTTTGGGGAAGGAGTTGCACTGGTAGAGTGTGCTGCAAACTGACTCTTCCTCACTTTCTTTAGTCATCTGTGGAATGTGAATCCCATTAGAAGTGTATTCCACTGTGCCTGAGCTGCTACCTTTCATGCTTTCCTTTTTTAAAAAAGAGTCCACATTCTACTCAGATAAAACGCTGAAAAGAGTGAACTAGGGCCCTGATCCTTGAGGGGTGTAAGAATCGAGTGGGGAGGCTAACCATAAGATGCTCGAGTTGTTCTGTTTTTTTTTTCCCAGTACAACTAATTCTGTTGTTCTCTTTGGATCCCTAGTGAAGGCAGGGGCAGTCCTAGTCCTTCCCCAGTAATCCCACTGGATAGAGGGGTTTGTTGTTAAAGAGTAGAAGGATGGGAAGAGGAAGAAGGAAGGAGGGAGATGGGGGACCAGGATAGTATGTGTGTCTTCCTGGGGAAGGGAGGAAAGAGTTTCAAGGGTAGGAAAGGGGTCACGGTGACAGGATCAGATGCTGAACTGAGGCCAAAGGGAAGAGAGTTAAGAAAGAATTATTTTATTTACTAATTTTTTTGTTCTTTAGTGACTCTTTGAGAGGGTGGTTTTAAAAAAGTGAAGAGAGAGAGCAGAAGGCAGTTTGCAGATTGGCTTATAGAGATTGTGGGTACTTGGGAGGTACATATTTTTTTGGAATAACTTCCTAACTTTGTTGTGACCTCTAGAGCCTCCTGTACAGCACCTCACTAATTTTCCGTACTCACTTTTTATCATGGTATTTTCCCCCCTCTATTACCAGTGGATACATTCTAGGCTGAAGGGGAGACAACATGTAAGCTGGTCAGAGGTGTCGCACCCTTAGCTTTCTAGCAACTGCAGTAGTCTCAAGTGCAGCTCAAATCAGATTAAACTGTAATTGGAGAGTATTTAACAGAATAAATAAAAATAAAATAAAACAGCTATCCTGTGACTTTGTAGCTTTCTAAGTTCATATGATGCCGCAGGGACCAGTTTCTATTTGTTTGACACCGCAGATGTAAATAACTAGTGTACGCAAAATCTACAAAGAGAAAATAGAAGAGGATCTCAGAGGGGAAGGTGGGAGCTCCTGCAGGTGGGTGAGCAGACTCTCGAGGAGCTCCTTCAGAAGGTGAGATTGGAAGCTAAGAGGCTGAGGAGATCAGGGATCAAAGAGAGGAGATCAGCAAGTAATCCAGTATTGATGGACTGGAGAGCATGTGGAGGGCAGGAAAGTGGAAGAAGACTGGAAAGGTAGGAAGCCTTTAATGCCAAACAGCCTTTTGTTTGAGCCTGTAGATAGTAGAGAGCCCCTGGAGCGTCCCAGGGAAGCAGGGCTGGGCATCATGGGCCTGCACTTGAGGAAGATCACTTTGGCAGGTGAGTGGAGGTGGGGCTGAAGGCAGGGAGACCAGTTATAAGGCCTGACTGAAGTCTAGGGGAGAAGTGAAGAGGACTTAGACCAGAATGGTGGCTCTCAGAATGGAGACAGAGGGTGTACCTGCAGCATCTCCTGAGGGTAGAAATGACCAGATTTTGCCATGGATGATGGGTTGGTGGGTGCACTGGAGTACTTGAGGATCACCTAGGTTGGTGAACCAGGGGGCCTGGGAGGATGGATGTGGTGTCCTCACCAGGAATCCTGCAGAGTAAAGGATTTGGGGGACAAATGAGTTCTGCTTTGGACATTTCATACGAGATGCCCACTGGACAAGATGGGAGCCTGGAGCTCAGGAGAGAGGTGAGGGCTGGATCTGAGAATCATCCGCATAGAGGCCAGGGAACCTTCAGGAACTGCTGAGATCCCTGAGGGGGAGAGTAGAGAGAAGGCCCAGGACAGCTGGGGTGGGGATGACTCCCAGAGTGGTGATCATAGGGACAGATATCCAGCAGAGAGTGTTTGAAACAGTCCCAAGTCTGTCAGTATTCGTAGACTAGCTGGTGGGGCTGAAGTTTGAGTAGAGTACCTGAGCAGCCTCGACCAGACCCAGGGCTGTTTCCTGTGATCTCCGAGGAGAACCCTGTTGTTTTAATCATGGCTTAATACTTGGTCTTGGCTTTCTCGGCCGCAGGAGGCTGCTGGGCCTTGGGCGGCTTGACCTTCCGCACCTGTCACCTGCAGGGTTCTTGAGTTGGAGTTGTGCAGTTTGATTGACTTTTTCATTAGAGGGCTTTCTAGAAGCGATCCCTTCTGTGTTTAAAAATAGCATTCTGCTCTCTCCACAGGGTCCGAATGCCAAACCTGTTGTGTCCTTCATTGCCGGCCTGACTGCTCCTCCAGGAAGGAGAATGGGTCATGCTGGGGCCATCATTGCCGGGGGCAAAGGGGGAGCGAAGGAGAAGATTGCCGCCCTCCAGAACGCCGGGGTGGTCGTCAGTATGTCCCCTGCCCAGCTGGGCAGCACCATATACAAAGTGAGTGCCCTGGGCCACTCATGTAGTGACTCTAGATTGCTGCGCTTAGCAGCTGGGCCCCTTTGGCCTTGGAAAACCAGCGTTTTCTCTCCTTATCTAATCCCTTTTCTCCCATTCAGGTACCAGTTAGTTCATTGAGGTTGAGGATGCCATTAACATTCTGGTCGGGCATGACCACAAATAATTTCTGAGCACAGATTGTGTGGGACCCGGGTTTGCCCGTTGGCATAGGAGGCTGCGAGATAGGAGGCCCCAAGAGAGCCCCACAGACTCCTCGCCAAGGGTGGACTCCTGGGGGGCTGCAGACAGCTGAAAGGAGTCAGAAAGGGCATCCCAGGGGTCATAGATGTCAGTCTGGATGGGACCTCAGAGGTCATCTAGTCAGTTTTCTGGGTGAGGAGATCGAGGATTAGCTAAGTTGAATGGCTTGGTCAAGATGCTGAGCAAGAGTGTGGGAGTGGGGCTGGGCACTGACCTGCAGGGAGCTTCCTCCGGCCCCCTTGGCAGGCTGCTGGCCGTTGAGCCCTGCCTGGAGGTTAGATGCTGTCGTTAGCCTAGCGGAGGGCGTTTGAGGGAGAATGGCAGAGGGCAGAGGCGCAGACCTGGCAGGGAGGCAGAGGTTACTTCTGGGCGGATGGCCATAGATTTTCACTTTGTGTTGGAGTGTGACAGCGAGTTAAGTGTCAGCACTCGATGGGCTTGGTGGTGATGAGGAGGATTCCTGTCGCCATCATCTGCCTTGGGAGGCTCTTCTCTTTGCTGCCAGGGCTCTGGTTTCCTTATGGGTGTTCTCAGGCTCTTGTTTTTTTCTCTCTTCCTCAGAACCCTGGGCTGTAAAAGGTCCCAAGGAGCCTGACTTGCCAGTGTTCCCTGCCCGCTCTGTTCTAGTGAGGGGAAGGCAGGAGCCTCTGGGTGGGGAGCCTTTTCCATAATATTCTGAGAACAGCCTGGACTGTTTCTCTAGGGCCTTGTACACAGTAGAGGCTTAATAAATGATCAGTCCCCGAGTTTTAGCTGTGGTCAAGGCAAGCCAGGGGTAAAAGCCTTTTTTAAGGCTAACTTGATTCTCTTTCTTGACCTTGTCTATGGGCGAGAGTGAAATAATCTCTGGTTTTCCTGTCGTCCTGCCAAACAGGCTTCTATTGATTGTCACCCTGTTTCAGAGGGACCTTGATGGTTAGAGAGCAGTCGAAGGGACAGAGTCTATGGGAGGGGATGGGGGGGGGGGAGGAAGGAAGCAGAGGAAGGAGGGAGAGAGAGAGGGAGGGAGGAAGGAAGAAGAAGGGAGGGCTGGCCTCCTGGCCATGCTTGAGCCAGTGACAGAGCCTGTGCTATCAGCTTGCTCCAGCAGGTGGCAGCAGAAGCCTTGGGATTTCACAGGCTTCGCCTTCCCATGGATGTCCATGAAAAGCAATTTCCGAGCCTCCCTTTGAAGTGTTTTCCTCTAGCCTGGAGGAAATCTGAATTTTGTTTTGCCCCCTGGCGTGCTTCGCTCACCTGACTGGGACTAGTGAGGGCCAGTCACTTGTCACCTCAAAAAGGCCCCTCCGTCTAGCAGGTGCAGGGAGAGGGGGGCTGACAGGGCGGCGTGGGGCGGAGGCTGCAGCTCCTCCCTGCACTTTGGCTCTGAAGGCCCTGGCGGTGAGCCGGTTCTGAATCCTGCTGGCCGGGCGCTCACTCGGGTCTCTGTGTCTCTTCTTTTCCCTCCCCATTCTCCTGTCTCTGAAGGAGTTTGAGAAGAGGAAGATGTTATGAAAGTGAGAGAAAAGCCTTGGAATGAATCACTGTAGAAATGTGAACCAGCAATTGCCGGCACCCGCATAGCTGTTGTCTACTCGGCGTCTGCCTCACGACGGCCTCCCTGTGTGGCAGGAAGCTCGGGGTGACCTCCGGGTCGGCCTCCATTCAGATGTATTTTCCTGATTGTATATCAGAGTCATAATAAATCTTTTATTTGATTGGAACGTGGAGTTCTGAAGTTCATGGGGGACAGCCTGCTCGGGGAAGGGGACTGAGGACCGAAAAGCATTGCCCAAGAATGATCTCTGGGGAATTGGACCTGTTTGGGCGCTCTGGCGAACGAGAATGAATTTGTTTCAGAACTCCCTGCCTGCCCGTGGCAGCCACTCACCCCTTCAGCTGTGTCTGATGCAGAAATGCTGAGCTCCCCTCCTCCTGACTCCACATTTCCTGGGGCCCATATTTGGGGCTCAGGAAGCTTCCCGGGGCCAAAGCGCAGAGGCAGGGGGAGGGAGAGGAAGCTTTTCCTGACAGGCCAAATAGAGGAGGCTGTTAAGAACCAGCAGCTCTAGTGAGCAGCTCAGTTGAAAAGTTGAGCCTGGGGGCTGCGAGGTATTTCAGTGGATAGAGCATCAGGCCTAGAGACAGGAGGTCCTAGGTTCAAATTTGACCTCAGACACTTCCTGGCTAGGTGACCCTGGGTGAGTCTCTTAACCACTATTCCCTAGCCCTTACCCTTACCACTCTTCTGTCTTGGAATCCATACAGTATTGGGTCTAAGATGGAAGGGAAAGGTTTTAAAAAAGAAAAGAAAAGTTGAGCACGAGGTGCTTGACCACGCCTAGTTTTGAGTGGCTGGAATGGGAATGAACCTTGATTGCTAGAGGCTGATGGTCAGGCTTCCAGCATCTCTTCATGACCCAAATAAATACTGAACCACCATGTTAAAGGTCTGCAAAGATAAAGTCATGACACTAATACCCACGAGTAGCCCTCAAGAATATCAGTCTCTGGGAGAGTTAGGGGATCAATGGTTAGAAAGCCAGGCCTGGAGATGGGAGGGCCTGGGTTCAAAAATGACCTTAACTTAAAACACTCCCTAGCTATGGGGCCCTGAGCAAGTCACAACTCCAATTACCCAGTTCTGACTGTTATTTTGTCTTGGAACCAATACATAGTATTAATTCTATGTCAGAAGGTTTAATAAAAAAATGTGTCTGGTGATGGCCCTGGCATCCAGAATCTGGGTTCAAATCCTGCTTCAGACACCACCTGTGTAATTAGGGACAAGGTAACCAAACCTCTTAAACTCGTAAAAATGATGATGATGATTCTTGGTCACGTAACTGTCTTAGGAGTTTGAGACTCACACGTGACTGTGCCTGTCAAGTTCTTGACCATCTTCAAGGGCAAGGACGACAGCAACCCTTGTCACCCCATTCCACACACAAACTGTGCCTGGCAGAAGAACTAGACCAACTCAGAACTGGAAATGCCCCAAGTGGGATTGGAAGGCAAGGCTAGGGGAAAGGCACTTTTCTGGGCTAATTCTGGGCCAGGCCCTGTGGAAGAGCAAAAAAAGGGAAAGACAGTCTTTACCCTCAAGGCCTTCACATTCTTTTAAACTCTTATCTTCCATCTTAGTATCAGTTCTAAGAGAGAAGAGCAGCAGGCACTGTGTTCAGTGCAGATACAAAAGGCAGCTAGCCAGGTGGTGCCATCAGCACAGTGTGCTGGAGTTCAGATTTGGCCACATACACTTCCTAGCTGGGTGACCCCCGGGCAAGTCTCTACAACCTGTTAGCCTCAGTTTCCTCATCTGTAAGATGATCTGGAAAAGGAAATGGCCAACCTCTCCAGCATCTGCAAGAAAACCCCTAAGGGGGTCACGGAGAGTCAGACATGACCAAAAATGACTAAAACAGTACAAAGGAGGCAACAAATTTATGTAGGATCATAGATCCAAGACTGAAAGGTTTGTCATGGGTTTGTCACCAGCTCCCCTTTCATTTAGGTGTCATTCCTTTTCCCTTGTGCCCTGTCAAAGAAGCCCATTCTTCTAGACTCAGCCCAAGTTCTGCCTCCTCTGGCCAGCCCAATCCACAGGGATCTCTCCCTCCTCCTTCACTTCCATGTTATCTCCACTTCCATCTATGCATGTGCTTTCTTTTCTAACTCCATCCTAAGTGCCTTGGAGGCCAAGGTCAGGTCTTATTCATTCCTTCTCACGTCCCTTTTTTTAAGCTCTTACCTTCCATTTTAGATCAGTACTGTGTATTAGTTCCAAGGAAGGTAGAAGAGTGGTACAGGCTAGACGTGGGAGTTAAATGACTTTCCCAGGATTGTACAGCTAAGAAGTATCTGAGGCCAAATTTGAACCCAGAACCTCCCATCTTCAGGCCTGATTCTCTTAGCCACTGAGTCCCCCACTGCCCCAACCTTGTGTCCTTCTAATACCTGACACAATGCCTTGCACGTCAAGAAACGGGTTTCGGTGCGTATGATTGTACAGAGTGGCCGGGCTCCTTAAGAAGGGCAATATCTGCCACAGGTCCTTCCCACGTCCTTTACAAACCTTCTGGGTCAGTTCTCCCATTTTGTATCGAATGATAGGATGTGCACATGTTGTTTTCCCCAACAGAATGGAAGCTCCTGGAGGGCTTTTGGGTTTTCTCTTGCCTCCCTCGCCCTGAACACTGCCTGGCGCACAGTAGGCACCTCATGGTATTTCTTTACCGATTCATGGAACCTGTTTTGGTCCCATCTGTGCTGACAGCTGTAACAGGCTCGGCGTATTCCCCACACCACTGAGAGGTGTTAATTGAGTTGTGAGTGAAGGTTTTGGGGGAGCTTATTTGTATCCAATGGAGACGAGGGTTTCGTGGGGAACCGCTGCCAGGATTTGCCCAGAGCACCTGAAGGGCCCCACCGTGCATTTCATGATTATTTCACAGTTTTTTCCCCAAGTTGGAGAATAGGCTGTTTCCTCAGGAAAATGTATATTCAAGCAGTGTGTGTAATTTGGAAGATCTACTTC
This sequence comes from Monodelphis domestica, assembly GCF_027887165.1. Classification (NCBI taxonomy): domain Eukaryota; kingdom Metazoa; phylum Chordata; class Mammalia; order Didelphimorphia; family Didelphidae; genus Monodelphis; species Monodelphis domestica. Next base: position 726,878,094 of record NC_077227.1, read on the forward strand.
CTTTGACGCTTATATTATTTCAACTTTCTCTCTTTAACCTTAGCCAGATGGTGCTGTGCTGTGTTATGTGATATTAATAATGTCAGAACTGACTGCAGTTAGAAAAAATGCCGAAAACATACACTCGGAGTATATTTCTTACAAATTATTACTAAGTCCATGCTGGAAAATGCTATTTTACTGTAGGAGTTGATGAAATGCCAACGGTTGTAAATGAGTAATACCAGCTCTAGCAAGAGGCCTGATGAAACTTTGGATTGCCTTTCTTATAAATGGAAATAAAAAGGCCGAGAAGATCAAAACAGTTGAGTAATATACACGTGAAGCCAAATTTCACTTCCCCGAGTTCCATGACCATTTCAGCTAAACTTTCAGAGAAGCTTTAACATGGCGCTAGAAGGTCATTAGTACAGACTCTTATTTCACACATGAGGGAACGGGACCTGCCTAAGGGCACACTGGTAGCGATTTGAACCGCATCATTAGAGTTTCACACCTTGGACTCCACAAAGAGCAAATTGCAGGTCCAGACACAAAACAAAAAAACTCCCAAATACTCAGTATATTGTCTCCTTTTGTATAGAATATTTCTGTATATTCTCATAGAAGTTTTCCAAGTTGTGCGCCTTAAGAACTGGGATTATTTCATTTTCTGTCTTTGTATTCCAAAAATGCCCAGTGTGTGGCCCATGATAGACATTTAATAGATGTTGATTGAGTGACTGTGTCTTTGGAAGACTGAACTAGAGGAAGTGGATTCATATTAAAGTAGGATTGATTCCAGTTAACAAAGAAGAGACTTGACCATCAGGCTGATAAATCCCTGAATTACCAGACAGTTGTGACGTCTCCATCCCAGAAAACCTTTAAGAAAAGAATGGACATCCATCTGTCTTGGCCTATTCAGGTTTTTCCGGCCTACAAGGCTGTAGTTCTTTGACCACATGATCAATCATTCTACCAGGTTTAAAATTAACCACTGATCTGTGAGGTTATTTTTACTCTTTTCAGAGATACTCAACTTGGAGCAACTTCAGAATAGAAAATACCTAACATTTTGCTTGGGGGATGCCTCAGAGGAGCTTCTAGGGTTATGATAGGTTCTTTCAAAGCCAGAAGATGCTCTTGGCTTAATGGTGTTAAGGAAGATAATACCCAAATGTGCACAACAAGGAAGGAATGGAATGGATAAAGAAGGGAGTCTTGTCACGGCCTATCGATTTCATCCCTGTAGTATATCTTCAATAGGCCCCCTTCTCCGATATTGCCCCCACGCTGGTGTAGACCATCGCCACTCACCCGGATTGTCGCCATAGCTGCTGGCTGGCCTGCCTGTCCCCAGACTCTCCTGGATCCAGGCTCTCCAGCCCCCAAAGTGACTTTTCGTGTCATTCCCCCAGGCCATAAATTTGAACACCATTCCATGGCCTCCAGAAGTGAATCCAAAATGCTCTTTTGTCGCTCAAAGTCCATCATAATCTAACCCCTTTCTCTTCTTCAGGTCTTCCTCCACCTTACTTCCTCAACCCACCCACCCCCCAACATACATCTCAATCTGGTGACCCTGGGCTCCTGGCGAGGCCACAGATGACCACCTGTCTTTCCTCCTGGTATTCTCTGTCTGCCATTCCTGGAAGGCTCTGCCTCCTGACCTCCCTGGCTTCCTTTAAGTCTCAGCTAAAATCCTGCCTTGTACCAGAAAGCTTCCTGAATCCTTCTCTCTTCCAACGCCTTCCCTCTTCATTCTTTCCTACTTATCTTGTCTGTAGCCTGTTTCCTACATGTTTGCTTGCACCGTGTTCCCTGTGAGACTGGGAGCTCCTTGGAGGATTCCCCTGTAAGATTGGGAGCTCCCTGGGGGTAGGGACCAACGTTGGCCTCTTCTTGTGTCCCCATCACTTAGCATCAACTCATGCCTGAACATCCTCAGGCTTCTTTTGTGATGAGGGACCCCAGAAGCGAGGGCATTAGCTTGAACCAATTGAATCTCAAGAATGGGTTTGGTGCCTTTAAAGGAAAATCCAGCTTAACTTGCCTGGGGTTGCAGGTGAGTGTATTTACTGACACCTTCGGTCCTTGAAGGCAGCAATGCCGTCCAAAGGGATCCTTTTCCCAGCTTGGCAGCCCTCATTTCTATAGCCAGTCCTCATGGTGCCCTCTGCCTCCACTCCAGCCTCTCGAGTTTATGACTGTAAAATCTGCTGCCCAGAACTGAGCACAAAACTCGAATGGAATCTGACCTGGACAGAGGACAGAAACAGCCTCCTCTCTCTGGTCCTGGAGGTTGCTTCTCATGGACCTTAGTTGATTGGGATAACCTTATATAAATGGAGATTTTATGCCTTTGGATTTTATCCCCCAGAAGTCTCTAGTATTTCCCAAAATTCCCTTTTCCTGCATCCTCGCGTTTTGCTTGATTATATTTAAGTGGCTGTAACTCCTCCCTGTCTCTCTTTGACCTGTGATCAGGCTGAGTTCAGGTAGCTTTTTTATTTTAGTTATTATTATTTAAACTTTTAAAATATAATAGTTATTGATTATTAATTTAAAAACCCACAGCCTCTACCCTGAATGAGAATTTATTTTTTATATATTCTTTAAAAAGAAAATCCTTCCCTTTATTAGAATCAATAGTGTTTAGAATCAATACTGTTTGTTGTTTTTAAGGTAGAAGAATAGTAAAGACTAGGCAAGTGACTTGTCCAGGGTCACACAGCCAGAAAGAAGCTAAGGCCAGATTTAAACCCAGGACCTCTCATCTCTAGACCTGGCTCTCAATCCGCTGAGCTACCTTGCTGCCCCTCCATATCCTGTCTTAATTCTTATATTGGGGCTCTTGAGTAGAAAAGCTCCCATTAATTCCTGTATATGAGAGAATAATTTCTGTGTATCCCAGATACTATCCAGACTACAGGTTTTTAATATTTCCTTTGTTCTTAGGAAGCCCCTGGAATGTGTGCCCATCCCAAGTTATTTTGTATTTATTTTTTCATGTATTTATACATGGGCATGTATTTCACCTTTTAGAACATAAAGTTCTTGAGGGCAGAGCTACTTTGTGCACGTGGTACTCAGCAGAGTACTTGGGACATAGTAGGTACTTAATTCATGATTGATTTATCTTGTACTTGCAAAACTATACAAGATATAAGATTTTATATTTATCCCTAAATAAATCTCATCTTAGATTTAGCTGAACTTTTCTTTTCTTAGTTCCTGAAAGTTATCTAACCTCTAAGCCATCTCCCCTAATTTTGTGTTATTTGTACCTTTATTTGTGACTGATAAAAAATGTTCTTATAGTGCAAGTCCAAGGATGGTTCTCTAGGGCATTCTGCTTTTGGCCAAAGGCTCTTAAACAGAGCTTCAGAATAGAGTATAAGAAAACCTATTAAATGAGAGGAATTGGGAATTGGTGAGAAGAAAGTGTCTTCCAGAACAAAAGAAAGTAGTCTGTGTGACTTCAGACAAGTGACTTGCTCTCCCTTTGCCTCAGTTGCTCCTTCTACAGATTGAAAAACACAGCTACTCTGAAAACAATTTAAGTCCCTTCAGTTTATCCAAAGGTATTAAGTATCTAGGATACTAGTCTTGAAGTCAGGAATACTCATCTTCTTGAGTTCAAATCTGGCCACAGACACTTTACTTGCTGTGTGACCTTTGGCAAGTCACTTTGATAATTTCTTGTAACATAATGCCTAGGCTTTAAAAACAAACAAACAAAAAAAATATGTCTTTCAGGTTGTCCAATAGTTCTTAAATTATCTCCCCTGGATCTATTTTTCAGGTCAGTTGTTTTTTCCAATGGGACATTTAATATTTTCTTCTATTTTTTCATTCCTTTGATTTTTATTATCTCTTGGTGTTTCACAAAGTTCTAATTTTTAAGGGATTATTTTCTTCTCTGAGCTTTTGAATCTCCTTTTCCATTTGGCCATTTTTACTTTTTAAGAAATCCTTTTCTTCATTGGATTTTTATACTTCCATTTGACCAATTCTTTTTAAGATGTTATTTTCTTCTTGCTTTGCTTTAATTTTTTCTTCCCCATTTTCTTTTGCCTCTCTTATTTGATTTTTGAAATCCTTTTTGAGCTCTTCCAGAGTTTGAGACCAATTTTCATTTTTCTTTTAAGTTTTGCATGTGGCTGCTTTGATCTCATCATCTCCCTCTGAGTTTCTGCCCTGCTCTTCTTTGTCTCCATATATGCTGGGGCACAGAATCTCACTCTGGGCTTACACTGGCCAGGCACACTGTGGACTACTGTTATAATAGGAATTTGGTGAGGAATAAACAAGAGGGAAACATATAAAAAATCCAAATTTATTGGTTGGGAAGGGGAGGAAGGAAAAAGGGTTAGGAGAATTATTACAAGTTATCTTAAACTCTAATTTCTATACATCTGTCTAAACCTATTTTATTCTAAGCTAAACAATGTTTCCCCAATAACTAAATCTCATAAGTGGAGTCCAATCAAATGGGCCAGGATCTTCAGGTGATAACTGTCCAAACAGGTCCAGTGGAGAAGTGTGTCCTCAATCTTCTGTTTAAGCTGCCAGCAGTCAGTTCAAAAGATTCCTCTCTTCAGTTGGTATCAGGAAAAGCCAGAAACCTGTTTTTCAAACCTCCAACCAAGGTCCTTCAGGAGAGAAGTGCCCAGAGATTTGGGACTTTAGAACCTTTCCCCAGATCTTCACCCTTAGGTTCCCATGTGACTCTCAGTCACATGGCGAATTTCCCATGGCGACCACTTATTTTAGATTTTAAGTCAAAACACTAAAAATTATCCTTTACAGTTTGGCCAAAACCTTTACCAGTTTGGCATTTACAGTTTTTTTAACATTCATAGTTCCTCAACCAAATCCCTATGGATGGGCTCTGAGATTCACCAGTCTTACCCTAAACGCCACTATTCAGTGGATGGCAGCAGTCATAGTCCCAGTGTAGATTTCATTTGGAACTATATCTCAGTCATCATAAGGAACCTTGGTATACTACTGGTGCAGTATTCTTAGCACTAGATAATATCTTTTATAAAGTAACATGGAGGCCATTCAGTCATTTCCGTCATATTGGTCTCAGTTTCCTTAGCAAAGATACTGGAGTGGTTTGGGGGCCCTCACAAACTTCTTGGAGCCTCAGTTTCTACAATTAAAAAAATCACACTTGTAAAAAGGACTGCTCAGGGGAACACCTGATCTTTTTTTTTTAATCCTTATCTTCCATCTTAGAATCAAAACTATGTGTTGGTTCTAAGGCAGAAGAGTGGCAAGTGCTGGGTAATGGGAGTTAAGTAGAGAAATGCACATCAAAACAACGCTGAGGTACCACTTCACACTTAGAAGATTGGTCAATATGGCAGTAAAGGAAAATAATAAATGTTGGAGGGGATGTGGCAAAACTGGGACACTAATGCACTGCTGGTGGAGTTGTAAATTAATCCATCCATTCTGGAAGGCAATTTGGAATTATGCCCAAAGGACTTTAAAAGAATCTCTGCCCTTTGTTTTTTTTAATTAATTAACTTAATTAATTTAGACTGTTTTTCTATGGTTACATGATTCATGTTCTTTCCCTCCTCTTTTCCCTCTCCATTCCCATAGCCAATGAGCAATTCCACTGGGTTTTATATATGATTGATCCAGACCTATTTCCATATTATTAATATTTGCATTAGGGTGATCATTTAGAGTCTACATCCCCAATCATATCCCCATTGGGCCAGGTGATGAAGGAAATGTTTTTTTTCTTCTGTGTTTCTGCTCCCACAGTTCTTTCTCTGGATGTGGATAGCATCTTTCTCATAAGTCCCTCAGAATTGTCCTGGATCATTGCATTGCTGCTAGTAGAGAAGTCCATTACATTTGATTGTGCCACAGTGTATCCATCTCTGTGTACAAAGTTCTCCTGGTTCTGCTCCTTTCACTCATTCCAGTTCACATGGAATTCCTCTAGTTCATCATTCCTTTCAGCACAATAATATTCCAGCACCATAAGTTACCACAATGTGTTCAGCCATTCCCCAATTGAAGGGCATCCCCTCATTTTCCTTTTTTTGCCACCACATAGAGGGCAGCTATGAATATTTTTGTACAAGTCTTTTTGTCCATTATCTCTTTGGGGTACAAACCCAGCAGTGCTATGGCTGGATCAAAGGGCAGACAGTCTTTTATCGCCCTTTGGGCATAGTTCCAAATTGCCCTCCAGAATGGTTAGATCAGTTCACAGCTCCACCAGCAATGAATTAACGTCCCTATTTTGCCACACCCCCTCCAGCATTCATTACTTTCCATAGCTGTCATGTTAGCCAATCTGCTAGGTGTGAGGTGATACCTCAGAGTTGCTTTGATTTGCATCTCTCTGATTATAAGAGATTGAGAACACTTCTTCATGTGCTTGTTAATAGTTTTGATTTCTTTATCTGAAAACTGCCTATTCGTGTCACTTGCCCATTTATCAATTAGAGAATGGAATGTCTGCCCTTAGATCCAGCCATACCACTGCTGGGTTTGTATCCTGATAGATAATAAGGAAAAAGACTTGTACAAGAATATTCATAGCTGCGCTCTTTGTGGTGGCCCAAAATTGGAAAATGAGGGGATGCCCTTCCATTGGGGAATGGCTGAGCAAATTGTGGTATATGTTGGTGATGGAATATTATTGCGCAAAAAGGAACAATAAAGTGGAGGAATTCCATGGAGACTGGAACGACCTCCAAGAAGTGATGCAGAGCGAGAGGAGCAGAACCAGGAGAACATTGTACACAGAAAGTGGAATGTTGTGGAACAATCCAATGCCCTTTTCTTTACTACTAGAAGCAATGCACTTATCCATGACATTCTTGAAGGACTGATGAGAAAGAATACTCTCCACATTGAGAGAAAGAACTGTGGGAGTAGAAATACAAAAGAAAAACTTACGACTTATCGCTTGTTTATATGGATAAATGACTTTGGGTTTTGGCCCTATGGTAAAAATGAATAATGTGGAAAGAGGTATCAAGTGACAACATTTGTACAACCCAGTGGAGTTGTTTATCAGTTATGGGAGGGGGGAGGGGAAAGAGGAGTGAAAGAAAGTGAATCATGTAAATATGGTACACTTTATTTTTTTAATTTAAAAATTAAAAAAAAAATGGAAGTTAAGTGACTTATCCAGGATCACTCAGCTAGGAAATGTTTGAGGCTAGATTTGAACCAAGGACCTTTTATCTAGAAACTTGGCTCTCTATCCCCTGAGCCACTTAGCTGCCTTGCCCCTGGTTTTTTTTTTTTTTAAGATTATGGAGTGGCATAGGCACTACACCTATAGAGAGAGCAATCTTGTCCACTGGCTCCTTACAGAGGATATGGGACCATTGTGGCCAGTGTTCTTTTGTCTGGCTGGGACTCAGAAGAAAGAACTTGTCAAAAGAACCCCCCCCCCCCGCAAGTCTATAAAAGCAGGTAACATCACCTAAATAGCAAGCTCTGCTATAGGGTTATACTTACGCTCTCCCATGGATCCTCACAACAACCCTGGAGGGTGACTGCTATTATCCCCATTTTAAAGATGGGGAAACTGAGCCTAATATCTTAAGATCACTGAGCTAGTAAGCATCCAAGGTGGGACTTGAACCCAGGGCTTCCTGAATCAAGTCCAACACTCCATCCTTTGCATCTGAGACCTGTTGGGCCTCTTTGACTTCCTTTTCCAGTTCAGAGGACAGAACAGCAAGCCACAGAGCATGCCTTTCTGTGAATTTGCATGTCTTTCCTCCTAAGAAATGGAAATTGGGACCAGGCATATGAAAGTGGCCTGTGTTTGCAAAGATGAAATTAGAAGAGTGAGGATTCCAAGCCAGGACTTCTGACTCCATATTTAAAGTTCTTTCTGCTTCATCACACCATGCCTCAGTTTCCCCACCTGTCAAAAGAGGTATTTGGATTTCTTTTTAAGCCCTTATCTTCTGCCTCAGAATCAATACTGTTTATTTGCTCCAAGGCAGGAGAGAGGTAAGGGCTAGGCAATGGGGGTGGAGTGATTGCCTAGGGTCACACAGCTGGCAAGTGTCTGAGGCCAGGTTTAAACCTAGGCCCTCCAGTCTCTAGGCTTGGCTCTCAATCCATTGAGCTACCCAGCTGCCCCTGAGGTATTTGGGTTTTAGAATTCTATTAAATCTAAAAGTTAATCAATTCCCAGTTTCACCCAAGAGTAGCGAGTGTTCGTTTTTGCTAGTGTTGCAATTCTTTTGGATGTTCTCTTTTAAACTATTTATCCTCATTCATGCTTTCAACTGGCAGCTCGTTCTTCCTCCCCTGATCCCTGGGTCATTCACTTTGTGCTCCAGATGAGGTTTTTTTTCCACCAAACCAGCAGGTGTCTGTTCAGGAATTTTCCATGGCAAATGGGAACAAATATATGTAAGCAAAAGCAGGAGGAAAAGGAACATGGACTGGGAGGAATTTTTCAACCAGGAAAGGACATGAATACAGGACAGGATGTCTCCCAGATCCTGGAATTCTCTCCTTCCTCAGATTTACTGCTGAGACTCCTCATTGTCCTTCAAAACTCAGCTCAAGCACTCTGTTCTTGGAGCAGCCTTTCCTGGTCTTCCTTGTGGTTCATTGCTCCTTCTGGACAAGTCAATTAACCCCATTTATCTCAGTTTCTTCATCTGTAAAATGAGCCGGAGAAGGAAATGGCAAACTACTCCAGTATCTTGTCAAGAAAACCTCAAATGGAGTCATAAAGAGTCTGACAAAATAACTGAAGTAGAACAATAACTCTGAAATTATCTCATATCTACTTAGCCATTTGCATCTGGGTTTCTTAACCTGATGGAGTAGACTTAATTTTAAAATATCTTAACTGGATTTCAGTATAATTGGCTTCTTTGGTAACTACAGATTTCATTTTAAATTACAACTTAAATTTATTTCTTTTCATTTTATTATTTAAACAAATTATGGTCTAAAAATATTCTGATAAGGGGTCTGTCTGTCTGTAGGCTCCACCAGACCACCAAAGGGGTCCAGGACCCAACAGAAAGTCAAGAACTCCTAGTTTACTTGTTGTATCCTGTCAAGGAAATGTCAGAAGGGCAGGGATGGCATATATCCACATGGGTGATGAAGTAAAGGAAACTGAGCCCTGCCAGGGGGCCCTGGAAATGGAACCCTGAGTGTGTGGGAGAGGATTGCTGAGATAGGCAAGGGAGCCCTTACCATGGAGAACTGAGATGTACAGAACTTCTACAGGGAGGATGTACACATGTACATTGGATGGGTGGTCCCCTTGGCAAAAGCCCCAGTTGCCTTGTCCTAGTTAATTTTTCTTGTTCTCAAAAAGAGAAAAGATGTGGGGGAGGCAATCCCAGCCTATATGGCTGTACCAATCCTTTGACTGCTTCCTCTCCCCCCCCCCCCCCCCCCCCCAGTCAGGAGATGTTTCCCTTGGCAACCAAGTCTTTCCCTGGCTTGTCCCAACTGGTGTGCTTTTAGAATGCAAGTCATTTAGCAGGAAGAGTGAAAGGTTATTATTTAATGAAATTAGCCACTCCCAGCAGGCTACTGATTGCTTCAGACCTCTGGATTTTTTTTCTCCAAGTTCTCAAGAGAACCAACCCCTATTTCTTTTCTTTCTGAACATTTTAGATATGTTTGGGTGGAGCTCTTGGAGTTTTATACTGTTATGCAATGGGCTTCCTCCCAAGCCCTCACACTGTCATCTGATAATTGGCTAAGGAGGTAGCCAATGGAGAGTGAAGCTGGTGGGAAGGGAACACCAGGGCAATATGATGACGCCAGGATAATTAGGAGAGGGGATAAAAGAGCAGATGGGGAGCTCTCAAGGCTAGCCAAGCCTACCTCACTGCCCTTTGTTCTCTAGGTCTCCTTTGGGCCAAACTGCCTGCCAGGGCTGCCTTCTTGGAGCACTCTGTATGATTAGAAATGCAGGGGCTAAATGATATGAACTCAGGAAGACCTGAGTTTGAATTCTACCTTGGAGACTGAATAGCTATGTGATCCTGGGCAAGTCATTTCCCTGTTTGCTTCCGTTTCCTCATCTGTAAAATGGGAATAATAGCTTCACCTTCCTTCCAAGGCTGTTGTGAGGATAAAATGAGATACTATTTGAAAAGCCCTTCACAAATCTTAAAGTGATTTAAGTACTAACTATTTCTACTGCAGATGAGACCAGACTAATAATCTTTTAGGCCTGTATTTTGTTCCTTAAAGGGAAATAGAAGCTTGTGTGAGATGTGGGTCTCCTTCAAGATGAGATACATGAAGAAGGTTTATAGGAACAGCCTGAGGGCTACCCTCACTGTGTCCTTCATAAAGTAATAGAAATGAAAAATGGAAAAAATATTCATTTGCTTTCAATGCACAAAATATATCACATACAACAATGACAAAAAACAGAAAGGACTTATACAAAATCTCTATGTCTTAAAAAAAAAAGATTTCTAATGAGTGGAATTACCATTTGCACAGATTATCACAGTTCCTCAGAATGAAATGGAAGGGGGCAGCTGGGTGGCTCAGTGGACTGAGAGCCAGGCCCAGAGATGGGAGGTCCTGGGTTCAAATTTGGCCTTAGACACTTCTCAGCTGTGTGACCCTGGGCAAGTCACTTAACCCCCATTGCCTAGCCCTCACCACTCTTCTGCCTTGGAACCAATAACCAGATGGAAGGTAAGGGTTTAAAAAAAATGAAAGGGAAAGACGTGGGAAGCACCATGGTATAATAATGGAGAGACTGCTGGATGTAGTCTGAAAATAGAAATTCAATAGCAGTTCTGCTATTTCCTGCCTGTGTGACCCAAGTGAGGGACTTTATTGTGTTGGCCTTGGTTTCTTCATCTACATAATGAAAGGGTTGGACCAGATGACCTCTAAGGCAACTTCCAGTTCTAAATTTATGATCCTATAATGTCTATGTGCAGCAAACATTTCCTGAGTCCATCAGTTGCTCAACAAGTATTTATTTACAGGCACTGTCCTTGGTGCTGAAACTGTAAGTATACAGAATGAAGCAATCTCCTCTCATTGAGCTACTATTCTAATGTGAGAGATAAGCATGTAAGTGTGTGTGTGTGTGCCTGCAAACATATAGCATAAATTTAAAGTGAATAAAATACAAATAGACACAAAGTAGTTGACCCAAGATGGTTTGGGCACTAGCAGTTGTGGGGAATAAAGAAAGGCTTCATGTAGAAAATGATGACTGAGCTGCAGCTTAAAGGAAGAAGAGGACTCTATGAGGTAGGGATTAGGAGAGAAATGCATTCCAGGCATGGAGGATGGCCAGGGCAAAAGCATGGAGATAGGAGAAAGAATGGCATGGGTGAGGAACAAAGAGAAGGCCAATTTGACTGGATTATAGAGTATCAGAACAGGGATAATATCCGCTGAGGCTGGAAAGATAGGTTGAGGACTGCTCAGGTAAGACTTTATGAGCTAAGAGAGTTTATAGTTTATCTCCAGGGCAATAGGGAGCCATTAGAGGTGGTTGAGTAGGGGAGTCATTTGGTTTTATCTTCATTTAAGGAAAATTATTTAAGTATTAGTGTGTTAAATGGACAGGAATGGTGAAAGACTAGAGGCAGATACACTAATAAGGAAGTTATTGTACTAATGTTGCTGAGAAGTGATGAGAGCTTGTTTATAGAGCATATGATCAACTCTATGTAAGGGAATAGAAAGTTTAGATAAGCCATGTTCCCTATCCTCAAGGAGTTTGCTGGAAAAATCTAATAATAATAGTTGATATTAAAATAGTGTTTTAAAGTTTGCAAAACTTTTCCAAGGTTTTTTTAAAACCCTTATCTTCCATCTTAGAATCAACATTGCATATTGGTTCCAAGGCAGTGTAAAAGGAAATTCTTTGTTCTCTCTGAATTTATACTTGTGAAAAGGAATCCTTTATTCCCTTTGTCTGTTTTGAGTTAACACTAACTTAAGTACCCCTACTTAGATTGTGAAGACAGGATTAACTATCCTTTGTCTACTTTTGAATTGAATCAACAAAAGATTGAACACCCTACTTAATACTAGGTGAGAAACTAACAAGGTACTTAGAAAACTCACAAGTCACTTACTTAGAGAGCTCCGCTCTTTTACCTCAGTCCCAAACATGTGAATCCTATGATTAGAGTTTATACCCTCAGAAACTCAATTATCCAGGAATCTGTGAACCCTTTTGATGAGTATTCACCCCTCCAGAAGGTGAGAATTGGTTCCCCCAAAACACTGCCCCCTGGGAAGTGCTAGACAATTTGGAAACTATGACTGGACCCCATGCAGAAGGGCAGGGATAAGAAATTGCCATAAAAAGCCATGAATCCTGAAGCTTGCATCAATCTTGTGGAGATAGTCTCCTGACTGGAGAGAGTCTTTGAAGGCTGCAGCTTGAATTTTGAGCTTGGAGCTCAACTTCAACTTGGAATCTGACTCCTTTCCGAGTTTCTGGAGAGACTAGCTTTCATCTTGGAGGAGACCACATGATTACTACCAGCCTTCCTGGTTTAGAGCTAATTAATCTCTGCCTGCATTAAGATAGGATAGATAACTTTTCTATCCTCTTCACATTTCTCTACTTTATTGTTTCCTCTCTATTTTGTAAAGAAATTTATGACTTGAGATATAATAAATATTGGTGACAACGTAATTTCATAAAATTATTGTCCAGCCATTAATTTTCACCTTTATAGCAGAAGAGTGATAAGGGCTAGGAAATAGGGGTTAAGTGATTTGCCCAGGTCACAGAGCCAGTAAGTTTCTGAGGTCAAATTTGAACCTAGGACCTCCCATCTCTAGGCCTGGCTTTCAATCCACTGAGTCACCTACAACCTCCACATTTTATGGATGAGAAAACTCAAAGTGTCCAAGAGACATTTCTCTTTAAAGAAGTGAGATGTTGGCATAGATGGTCACAATTCACATTATATGCTGAGAGATAGAAAGCTATATTAAAATTAAAAGAGAGATTTTGATGTGGATTGGGGGCCAGGAAAGGTTTTCTAGAGAAGGTGATATTTGAGTTTAATTTTAAAAGATTACTGAAAGTTTAATGGGTAAAAAAGAAGCAGAGCTTTATAGGCATCAGTTCACTATGTAGGTGAAAAAAAGTGTTAAATGTTATGTTAGGACAGACTTGGGTTCGTGTCCCAGATTTAACATTTACCTGTTGTGGAAATTGGGCAACTTGTGAATTTAGCTCCATGGAACCTTAGTTTCTCCATCTATAAAATAGAGATAATGATCCTTGAATTTACTGCTACACAGAGCTGTAAAGAAAGCATTTCAGTACCCTAAAGCTATGTAAATATATTTGCCCAATAGGTAATAGCATGAATGAAAGTACAGAGGCAGGAGGATGTGATAGGAGAGTGACTTAAAATAAAGCTAAGAAGTTAGGACACCAGCTTCTGGAGGGCCTTGAATGTCAGACAAAGGTGGCTGAAATTTACCCAGAAGATAATAGGTACTTCCAAACTGTATAACCCTGGGCAAGTCACTGGATTCCAATTGCCTACCCATAACACTCTTCTGCCTTGGGAACCAATACTGAATATTCATTCTAAGACAGAAGGTAAGAGTTTAAAAAAAACCAATGACAACAAAGTAATAGGGAGCCAATGGATATTTTTGAGCAGAGAAGTTACAGAAACAGATCTAGTCCCAAGAAAGATAATTATAGTATGCCCAGAGCCAAGCTCTTACTTTACTGAGTACTGACTATATTGGATCATAGGATTATAAACCTAGAGCTGGAAGAGACTCTATATAGTAAAACTGTTTAATTTTACAGTTGAGGAATCTGAGGCTCAGAGAGTTTAACTAACTTACCTAAGGTAATCTAGGCTCTTACTGGTAAAGATGGAATTTGAACCCAGGCCTTCTGATGCAAAGTCCAATTCTCCAGTTTCCATCTTCTCTACCAAGGTCATTCTTTAATACAAGTGTGAAGAAGCTCCCCTTGCCTACTTTTAAATTTAATCAACCAAAAGTGAAGATACCTCTACTTAACAATAAGTAGGGGAGGTTTACAAACCACTTACTAAAGTGAGATACACCTCTAGAAGCAACTGACTGCCCCCTGGGCAGTGTTAAACATTTTTAAAGACTGTAATTGGTTCCCGTAAAGTGAAGGAAGGGACAGGAAGTGATGTGGAAAAGGGACTATAAAAGATGATGAACTTCCTGTCCAAGAGATCTTGAGTCTTCAATCTTTGGCCTGAATCTTCAGTGTGAAGGCCCTGGGGCTGGTGACTTGAACTGCTTCTGATAAGTCTACTCTTGGATCTTCTTCCTCTGGAGTTCAGATTGGGTGTGTAAAAATGGAGATTTGAACCCCAGACTTCAATCCCCAGAAGTCCTTGGCTACTTCCCAGAATGCTTTGTAACCTCACCTGAATTCCCACCTGGGCCAAGAACAGAAATTGTATTTAAGCTGACTCTCCGCCTACCTAGGGTCTCTCAGCTTCCACTTCTAGGGACACACGTCTCCCAAGATGTAGTAAGTGAAATTGAATGGGCTTTTTTGGACCTCCTAGGCACGTGCTTTCTTATTTTGTATTTTCTTTATTTCTTAATCTTTAATAAACCTCATAAAAATATAATACTTTTAGCAGAGAAACTAATTTTAACTGTTATAGGTGAGTGAAAAAAGCTGACCCTCCTTTCCTAGCTTCTGGAAAGATTAGCCCTGGAGAGGCCACCCTCTCAGAGGAGGCCACATGGGTGAAACCCTTGCTTAATTCAAAATCAAGTACTCTAGCTGAGAGGTTAATGAACCCTGCATGGTTTGAGGCAGGGAACTGGAGCAACATTTAGGGTGATAAGCTAGACTTCTTATTCTACCCTCTCTTTCATTTCTCTACTTTCACTCTTTATTTTTGTAAATAAAGCTGCTAAAAAAGTCATTTTGACTTGAGGTGTATTTTTAAAATTGGCAACCACATTCTCTCCAACCATAAAGTTAATCCCTACACAAGTAAATTTATGGGTGTTAAATGGGGGGACAGATTATTTTCCCAGGTTCAAATAATTGGTCATCTATCTCTTGATGTCACAGGCAGGGAGATGCCAGGGATTACTTAGCAATTCTTATTTATCTGAAATGCAAGATAGCAAAAGGGAAAATTTTTAAAAAGGCAAAGTAGAGTGCTAGAATGGAGGTGATGGCATATGAAGAGCAGAGGAAGCCTATTGGGCTCATAAGCCTTACAGAGCTCAGTTTCCCCAAACAAGTTGATTTGTTTATTTATTTTCATACTATGACAGGAAGATGTTTCTATAGTTTGCAGTGGGTCTGGGGCTCAGAAGAAACTGGTCTGGAGATATGGATTTGGGACTCCCCTATACAGAGGTGGTGATTAAAGCTTTGTATGAGATCACAAAGAGAGTATATATAGAGAAGAGGGAGCCTGGGATAAAGCTTTGCCCCAGGGTGTTGATATCCAAAGGGCATGTGTTACCTGCCTTTGGAAGTCAAGAGACCATTCTCCTTCAAACTCACCGGTTTCCCCAGTATATGGTTTCAAAAAGATTGGGGGAGAAAGATTAAAGGAGACACAGTAAGGTTGCAGGCCATATGCATGATGGATGGAGGCAAAGATATCATCCTCTCTCCTGTCATGATTGTAGCTCTAGGTGAACTAGAATTGTGGGTCATTTTTCTTTCCTACCCCCTGGCCCATGTCCTCATTGTCAACTAGTCTGCTGATGCCACCTATCCCATTGCATCTATTGTTTGTCCCATGTGAAAAAAATCCTACTTATACTTCTAGACCCAGGGCATGACCTTGTTCTGTAATGTTCTTAAATGCAGGAAGCAGAATGCTGTAGTTACAAAGCCAAAGGTTACAACAGAAGGGAGAAGGTTGTTGCCTACTAGATGGATGAGAGAAAGCTTTCTATAAAATAATGAATTTGGAGTTAAGCTTGAAAGGCCTCAAGGATAGCAACTGGACTTGTCATTTCTTTGGTCCTGGGAACTCCCAGGTGGGGAAGCTCCCTTTACTCATGTAGGTAGGTGCTTTTCCTACAACTCATAGCCTTAGAAAATTGCCATGTGTTATGAGACTTTTACAGGCTCACATGAACTATATATGTCAGAGGAAGAACTTGAATCCAGGTCTTCCCATGCCTGCAGTGCCCTCCCTCCTCATTTCTACATTCTGGCTTCTTTCAAGTCCCAATGAAAGTTTTATCTTCTACAAGAAGACTTCCTTGATTCTCCTTAATTTTATTATCCTCTATTTGTCGATTATCTCTCATTTTTCCCATATACATCTTGTTTGTACATAGGTATTGGCATGTTGGAGTAATTAGCTGGTACAGTAAGTAGTGCCCAGACTGGAGTCTGGAAGCCTCATCTTCCTGAGTTCAAATCTGGCCTCAGATATTAACTATGTGACCCTGGGAAAGTCACTTATCCCTATATGTTTCAGTTTCCTCATCTGTAAAATGATTTGGAGAATGAAATAACAAAACCATTTGAGTATCTTTGCCAAGAAAACCCCAAATGGGGTCATAATGAGTTGAACACAAGTGAAAAACTAGACAACAATGTCTCCTCCTTTCCACTGTGAGCTCATTGAGAATAGGGAGGGACTAGTTTTGTTTTCCTTTGTATGGTCATCACTAAGTACAGTGTTTGGCATGTAGGAAGTATTCATAAAAGTTCATTGATTGGCTGATCGTTCTTAACTCTTGTTCATGGGTTCATGCTATGTTCCTTGAAGACACTATGTGACTTGTTATGGGTAAAATTAGGGTTGTTGACTGAATATATTATTTTAGTGGTTTCCAGGGATTTAAATTCCATCCCAGTAAAATACTCAAGTCAGTTTGGGATTTTTATGGTAGTTTAATTACAATAGTAGGAAGAAATTAAGAAGAAGAGAGAGTAAACGGTATAAGAATTTTCTGGCCTAGCCTAAGCTAAGGGAAGTTCAGAGGCCTCAGCCATGAATCCCCCTCCAAAATTAAATCTAGCGCAGCTTCCATCCACAAGGTCTCCAAGATGAGGGGGCTTCTAGGAGGATAGTGCTTTAGGAGGTTCAGGAAAGGAGGAATCAGCAGCCAATCACCAAGGTCACTCAGGGAAGATGCCTTACCTAAACCACACTACAAAGCTTCTCCCAGTAACATTATTGCCAAGCCACAAATGAGCTCCCAACCTCACTGAGCCGTGAGAGCCCAATGTTGCTGAGCGGGCCCAACATCTCTGAGAGAGAGAGACTGGAGAGAGGAAGTGATGCAAAATATATAGACAGTTCTTTACATCACTTCCTGCATCTCACATGTACCAATGGTAGCTTGAGCTTGACTTAGGACAGCCCAGGGAGTCTGTCAGTTGTTTCTGATTTGTCACGTGCTGGCACATGTCAGTCATAGGCCATCCTCCTCAACACTTAATCCTTAAGTATGGGTGTATACATTCCTGGTTGCTAGAATTCTAAAGACTAAGTAGGGTGGAGTAAATCTAAAATTCACAGATTAAAGGACTAATTTTTGTTATTAAATTGGATAGAAACATCTTCCAGGGGTTCACAAATAGCATTCATATTCCATATCAGATTCTCACATCTTTGGTAAATTTGTGTGTGGCCTAGAAGTTACCTTCAGTTTATTTCATCAGGCTCCCTAGTTCTGCTCTCACCAACATGGGATTATAATTTCCCCATGTAAATGGATTGTTTCTGGATCTTTGGGAAGAGCTTAAGGCCTCATGAAGAGTAATCCCCCTTATGGTCTGTCTTTATCTCTCTTACATGTACATATCATCCCAGCATTTATGTTTGCCAAGCTAGAAACATGTCTCCTTTCCTGAAGCATTCACCATAGGGAATATAGCTAGAGTTGGAAGAGACCTTGGAAGGAAAAGGGCTTTGCCTTTGGACAAGTAAGGTATCATCTCCATTTTACAGAAGAAGTGATTCAAGGGTGAAGTGATTTACCTAAGATTGTGTAGGAAGTTTGTAGCAATGGAAGTTCTTCAAGTCAGGTTTCATGGGTCCTACTCCAAGGTTCTAACTGTTATAATGTACTGTCAGCCAAAGAATAGAAGTTTTAAATTTATGGTTGGACTGAAATATTTAATTGGTCATCAGGGATTTAATTTCTAAATCCCCAAAATGAATTACTAAAGTCAAGTCAAATGGAATTTATGGTAGTTTATTTTACAATAGAGGTAAGATATTAAGGAATAGAGAAAAGAGGATATAAAGAGAGAGGGTGGTGATAGGGGAAGAGAGGGAGGGAGGGAGAGAGAGGGAGAGAGAGAGAGAGAGAGAGAGAGAGAGAGAGAGAGAGAGAGAGAGAGAGAGAGAGCGAGCGCTCCAGCTCCCTCTGACCCAGGTAGCAATTCTAAGGCCCCGGCCAAGGGAAAGGAGTCTGAAGATGATGGGCCTTTCCTGGAAGCTTATGTATTCAGAAAGGGCAAGGCCTTTCCTGGAGGCTTATGCCTTCAGAAAGGGCAAGGAAGGAAGTCAGCCTTTACATTCACCACAGTGACCATCTAAAAGGAAAGCAGTCTGAGGTCTCCCATACAAGCTCCTCCAGGGTCTAGTTCCAAGACCAAGTCTGAATCTCTCTTCCTGTGTGTCTCTGTTTCCACTTTTAAAGACTTTTTTCTCTTGTGTCACTTCCCTAAATTTTACGTTTACTAATCACAGCTGATGCTCCACTCCAGGACTGCCCACTCTTTCACACATGGGTCACAGACCTCCCACTCAATGTATGAAATGGGTGTTCATACCTTTTTACGGTTAAAATCCAAAAAATCTATGGGTAGATCTCCATACTCAACTTTAAGTACTGTGTTTACACTTTGGGAATTAAAATCTAAAAATAGACAGGGTATTACAATTTAATCTTCACAATAAAGGAAGAGCTTCATTGTTACAATCAGGGGAGAGCCAAATCCAATCTTCACTGAAGGCAGGAGGAATAGGGGAGGAAGGGAGGAAAAAGAAAGGAAGGAAAGGAGAGAAAGAAAGAAGGAAAGAAGGAAGGGAAGGAAGAAAAAGATAAAGTGGAGAAAAAAGGAAAGCAGGAAGGAAGAAGAAAGAGGGAAAGAGAAAAGAAAAGAAAAAGAAAGAAGAGAAAAGGGAAAGGAAGCAAGGAACGAAGGAAGAAAGGTAGAAGTAAGTACCTGAGTCCTAACATATATTATGTAATAAAATTCTAAGAGATGGCATTTGTATGGCACTTTACAATTTTCAAAGAGATTTACGTATACTATATCATTTGGTCCTAATAGCCTTAAGTGCTACATGCAGGTTTTTAGAACCCATTTTAGGTCCTGATTCTATTATTTAGAAGACTCCATTTGCCCCATGAATTTTGCCAAATAAAGTTAAACACAGATACATATATACAATCACACAGACGTGCACATACACACAAACATATTTGTGCATTTGCACATGCATGCATGTGATATGGGGATTTTTAAAAAGGGGGGGGAAGAACAATTTCTTTGCCCTATAAATTTAAGATAAATAACAGGAAAGGAGCCCAAAGGGCCAACCCTCTACTTCTAATCAGATACTCCAGTGGATCCACAGTCTCACTGATCTGAATATTCCCTCCAGTGCCTTGACTTCAGTTTGTCCTGTATGTATCTTGTTTGTACATGGTTATTTTGTTATTCTGGACTGAGCTTTCAGGAACAGGAAGGTGACAGTCCCACTGTACTCTGCCATCATCAGACCTCACGTGAAATACCATGTTCTGTTCCAGGCACCAACTAAACAATGCCTTTTTAAAATCCCTTGTCTTCTGTTTCAGAATCAATTCTAAGTATACATTTCAAGGCAGAAGAATAGTAAAGGCTAGGCAATTGGGGTTAAGTGACTCGCTCAGGGTCACATAGCTAGGAAATGTCTGAAGACAGATTTGAAATCAGTACCTTCCCTCTCCAGGCTGGCTCTTTTCTACTGAGTCACCTAGATGCCCCTAATCAATGCCTTCTTAAACTCTGGCCCTTCACCATTCTACTTGCCATCCTCTAGACTCTCTAGCTTATCAATATCCTCCCTAAACTATGGTCCTGAGAGGTCAAGCCAAACCAAGAGCAATGGACAGAAGTTGGATTTGATCTCAAGAAAAAAAATGAGAACTGTCCCAAAGTGGAATGAGTGCTTTGAAAATTGATGTGTTCTTCCTCCTTGGTGGTCTTCAAGCAGAGGCAGAAGACCACATGCCAAGGATATCAGTGGAGGTTCCATTCTTGTAGAGTTCTCAGATGCTGTGGTTTGATGATGCTGGGCAAAGCTTCCCTTAGATTATAAGCTCCTTGAGGGCAGGGACAGTTTTGGCCTTGGTTTGTGACTCAATGCTCAGCACAGGGCCTGGCACATAGTAGGTGCTTGATATCAGAACTACTTGTTGACCTTTAATAATGACTCTTTGAGTCCCGCCATCCAACCATTCATGAATGAATGTGATTCTGTTGTGTCATCCATATCTCTCCGATATCTCCAGAGCATTAGGAGATACTTTCTCCAGAGCTTTGTAAAATCTAGATAAGACCTTTTTATAGCATTCTCCTTATCTGCTGACCTAGTAATTCTGTCCAAAAAGGAAATGTGATTAGTCTGGCATGACCAAGCTGGCTATTTGTAATCAGTGCTTTCTTCTCCAACTGTTGGCTAGCTATTCTAGAGCTGTTCTAGAATTATGCCAGTATCTGAAGTCAAACTCCCCTGGTCTAACTCTCTTCTCCTCCTCCTCCTCCTCCTCCTCCTCCTCCTCCTCCTTTCTTCTTTCTCAGGGAGTGGGGGAGGAAGAGAATCTAAATCATTAAATGTGTGGCAAGGAAATCACTTTTAAAAGACTGATATATATTAATTTAAGGTCGCCAAGGAATTCAGCTATGTAATTCCTAAATGAAAACTCAAGTCAGCCATCAACCTTTTATAGAGTTTAATTACAGACAGGAGGAAGAAAGGAATTAGAGATAGAGAGAGAGAGGGAGAGAGAAAGGGGAGAGAAGGGAATAGGGCTTAAATACCCCTTCTGTTTAGGCTGGGCCAAAAGGCCCAAGCCCTTAGATAGCTGGGGCAAAGAAAAGAGATCAGTCCCTATTACTCATGTGACCAAAATGGAGAAACAGTCTCAGAGGCCCCCACCTTCAGCTTCCTTCAGAGCAAGCTTCTCAGAGCACCTCTCCAAACACCCAGAGCCAAAACTCTCCAACCACCCCCCCAGTCCTCAGACCCCTCTCTCTTTTAGGAAACCATCCAAGTTCCCTCCCCCTCAGTTCTCACATCTACCAATCACTGTCCATCATTTTCCCTGTGCCAACGGTGGCTCTAGCTTAACCCAGGACCGCCCAGAGGTCTGGGCTTTGCACATGTCTGTTGGAGGTCATATTCTCAAATAATTAAATTTTGATCTATGCTGCAGCCCTTCCTAAATCCTGTTAGGACTGAGTGGGGTGGAAATTGTATTTTCCAAGACCTGGTTCTGTCATTCCAAGTATCTCTATTGTATCAATTCTAAAATCAATCATGACTCAAAGAAATTCCTGTTCTGTGCTTAAGCATAGGTCAAAGCCCTTTCCATTGTTCAGCAAAGGTTTCTGTCCTAAAGTAATCTTAAGAAGGGAGGAGGAGGAACCTCCCATGCCAATGGGGTTCACATTCCAATAGACTATCAGTAAGAAATTTTCCAAGTATGAAATTTCCCAATGGTGAAATTTCCAACATTTATAAGTCTAAGAAATTTTAAGGTTTACAAATGTCAGAAAATAACTGTCAACAATTGTTTCTATGTGTAATTGAAAAGAAATTTTAAGTTGAGGGGGGGAAGACAATCTGGTTACTTACTATTTTCCTCCAATCTTGTAGAGTGTTTCCCATTTTCCACAGTCTTCTAAACATTTTCGGTAATCATAGCTGTCCCTTCTTTGAGGACCTATGGATGAAGTTCATCTGGGCCAGGTGATTTAACTCCATGAAGGGCAGAGTTTTCATTTTTAATTCTTCTGAGACAGTTGTGTTCCATATTTCACAGCAATGCTGTTGGTATTAAAAAGGGGAACCTTTGTTTCCAAGGGAAGCTTGGGAGCTTTAAAGGACCCTTGTAATTTTCTGTAGGCAATCTATCCTTCATGGCATCTGGTTGGGAGAGCACTAGGCTAGTGAGGAGGCTGCAAAAGTACATGGCTGCTTCTGTTGTGCTGAAAATAGATGGATACAAGAAAGGGACTAGATTTGCTTTCTGGAGGTCATGTGACATGTTTTGTATTATTATTATTTTTTTTTTTTTGTAAAATCTAAAGCCAACTGTGAATTATCTTCCCGAGATTGTATAGTGGGTTTGTAACTTGAACTGACAGGGGAGTAAGCTAAATCAGTGGCAGCAAATTCAAATGAAATTTGGGGCAACTAAATCTTCCCTAAAGATCTCAGGGGACCACCTGTTGACTTGGGAAACCACAAATTAACATCTCTGTTGTATTATGGGGGCAGCTAAAAGATGAAGTGGATAGAGTGACTGACCTGGAGTCAGGAAGGCTTATCTTCTTGAATTCGAATTCAAATCTGGCTTACTACTTTTACTGTGTGACCCTGGACAAGTCATTGAATCCTAATAGCCTCAGTTTCCTCATTGGTAAAATGAATTGGGAAAAGAAACAGCAAACTACTTCAGTAATCTGTGCCAAGAAAACCCAAATGGGTCACAAAGAGTCTGACTGGCCTGAACAACAATGTTTTTTGTTTTTATTTATTTTGTTAAATATCTCCCAATTATGTTTTAATGTGATTCAGGGGAGTTTTGCTTGCAGATTAAGGCCAAGAGATAGTCCTCTAGTCTCTGGGAAGATTTCCAGCACCATCTCCCA
Organism: Monodelphis domestica; assembly: GCF_027887165.1. NCBI lineage: Eukaryota > Metazoa > Chordata > Mammalia > Didelphimorphia > Didelphidae > Monodelphis > Monodelphis domestica. The sequence continues at coordinate 726,900,940 of NC_077227.1, forward strand.
AGGCAGCTCATTTTATATTTGGATAACTCTAATGGTTAGGGAAATTTTCCTTATAGCCAACCCAAATTTGCTTTCTGTGATTTCCACCATTCTCTACATGTTCTGCTCTCTGAAGTAGAATAAGGCAACTTCCAAAAGCCTTCACAGAGATGCCACTAAAAATAGGGTCTCCAATAGCATCATCTGCAGGGTCAGGAGAACTGTTTGCCTGTTCTCATTTCTATAAATCCTGATATCTTGGTGGAGGCACCTTCTCAGATTCATTTCTGTACTCTCAGGACCATCTGGCAGCTATTCCAGCCCAGGAAGTCGGTGGGGGCTCCTGTAGTAATTCAACCTTAGGCTATATGGCCCTCTTCACTCTCTCAAAGTCCTCTTGAATTGATTAATTTGTTTACTCCTCAGAATGTCCCTGGAAGGCTGATATGTGTGTGTGTGTGTGATAGCAAGGGGATGGGGCATGGGGTCCAGGACCAGGGAGGTGGCGGCTGTCTTGTCCTCTTCCCAGAGCCAACTACATCTATCTGGAAGATATTGAATGGGTTCTTGACTCTTTGCTCAGGGATTTGTTCAGGTCTGGGCTCCACCATTTAGGGAATTCATCCATGATAAAGTGGGGAATTTCTAGACATGGTGATGGGCCTCAGCTTGAGCTCATGCCATGGGTGGATAAGTTCAGAGAGATGGGAATTTTTAGTCTGTAGAAGACTCTGGGGGAAACAGCTGTCTTCATGTATTTGAAAGGTTGTCCTTTGGAGAAGGGATTAGATTTTGTCCAGGGTAATGGGATTATAGATTTAGAGTTGGAATGGACCTTAAATGCCTAGCTTGTCCCACTTCCTCATTTTACAGATGAGGAAACTGATCCAAGAAAAGTGAAATGACTTGTAGAAGGTCATATGGGAAGGATGTGGCAAAATCTGAGGTTCTGATCCAAATGCCAGATTCTTTGCTCTATTCCAGATTGTCCAGCTTGTCTGGTTTAGCCCCAGGCTAAAGTGGGCAGAGTTAAAGTCGACTAGTTAGATTTGACAAGAGGAAAAACTTCCTTATAATTAGAGCTACTCCAAAGTGGCACCACTAGTTGGTACCAGGCCTAGAATTGGGAAGACTCTTCTTCTGGAGTTCAAATCTGGCCTCACACACTTACAAGCTGTGTGATTCTGGGTAAGTCACTTAATCCTATTTGCTTCAGCTTCCTCCCTCCCTCCCTCTCTCTCTCTTGAAGTGGGACACTTCACAAATGAGTTCAAACAGAATATTGATTATTGGAACCATAATTTATTAATAAAAGAGAGAAATAAAGAATCTACCAGCTGGGCAGCATTCCTAATAGAAACTGCATTGGTTTGACATTAAAGACCAGATTATATACATTGCAGAGTTCTTAATAACAAACAACCTTAACACAGGAATGTGGGGTCCAGGATGGGGGGGACAATTCTTAGATTTACAATGGGGCTGTTATCCAAGGATTGTTTATCTTCACTTAGTCAAATGTTAGTTCACTGGTCCTTTGATATTCCTGAAATTCCTCTTTTCTCCTCTTTGCCACCCAAACTAAGCAGAAAGCATTTTGTTATCTGCCCCAAACATCTTGTCCTTCTGGAGGGAAGGAAAAACCAGGTCTGTCCCTAAAAATGCGGACAGGGTAATTTTTCATCTTTGGTCTTTCTAGGGCTA